>NC_056537.1:1317573-1397573 GCF_910596095.1 Thunnus maccoyii
CTCCTCTGCTGCAAAGAGACGAAGATAAATAAAGTAAATAAAATAAACCCAACATAACTGTTTATCTGTCAAATTTGCTTCAAGCTAATTCGTCTGTGCAACAAGTCGTCCAGTCAGGACAGTAAGTTCCCACCTGCAGCTTTTAGTTTAGCAGGATGTTTATTACGACTGCAGCTGTTCATCAGATTTACATGAAATGTTGTTTTCATGCATGTTGCACATGTTGGATAATATACTGGAGGTATTTTATTCCATTTTATTTTATGAAGAAAAGTGAAACTCAGAGATGTTTGTGGAATATTTCACTCATACTGAACTCTTCATCGATCTCGTATCTCTGTGGAGAAATGGTTCAGGATCTCTCTGTTCTCCATCTGAAGACTCTCGTTCCCTCTAAACCTCCAACCTGGTTACATCATCAACATCTGCAAACATCCTGCCACAGACGTAAAACTCACGTTGAGTCCATCTCTATAAAGTTTTTTATTGTTGTTTCATTTTCTGCCTCAGTAGTACCCCGCTTTAAGGGTCCTTAAGGTAAATGTTGCACGATGATGACACAAGCAGAGACTGAATTTTCCAGTTTGCTTGTCAGAGACACACAAAGACAAATAAAAGGATTTGGGTAATTAAGTGAAACTTTCAAATTGAAAGAAGCTGCTGATTCCTCTTTGGATCAGTCAGAACGGAGGAATCACTGCTCTCCGCTCGGCTCGGCCTGGCTCGGCCCGGATCGGCTCGGTTCTCCTTGTCAGCTGGTGATTTGTGGGTCTCTCAGGAGAAGAACGGGAGGAACTCTCCTCTGGGTTGAAATCTGCAAACATCCTGCCACAGACGTCAAGCTCACGCTGAGTCCGGCTCTATAAAGTTTTTATTGTTGTTTCATTTTCTGCCTCAGTAGTACCCCACTTTAAGGGTCTTTAAGGTAAATGTTGCACGATGATGACACAAGCAGAGACTGAATTTTCCAGTTTGCTTGTCAGAGACACACAAAGAAAAATAAAAGGATTTGGGTAATTAAGTGAAACTTTCTAATTGAAAGAAGCTGCTGATTCTTCTTTGGATCAGTCAGAACGGAGGAATCGCTCCTCTTCTCCGCTCGGCCCGGCTCGGATCGGCCCGGATCGGCTCGGTTCTCCTTGTCAGCTGGTGATTTGTGGGTCTCTCAGGAGAAGAACAGGAAGAACTCTCCTCTGGGTTGAAATCTGCAAACAATGAGTCTTGTGTGGGTGTGATGGATGGTGAACATCTCGGCCCATTTGTCTGTGCTTTACGCTTGCCGGCATCAATTGTTAAAGAAACTTTGCTTAACATGCAGTCCTGAGTGTCGGCCGGTCACTGCAGAGCAGAGAGGGAGAGGAAGAGGAGGAGACGAAGAGAGAAAGGAGATAAGATGGATGGTTGCTCGACTCACTGACAAATGAAGAAAGCTGGTTACTGTTATTTTTAATTAAGAGTTTTGTTAAAAAAACTCAGTTCTCTTTCACCTCAAAGTCAGAAAGATAAAGATGTTTTCACAGGATGAGATGATGAGACGTCTTCACTCCAAACAAACATAAAATACATTTAACAAACCATCTTAAGCTTAAACTGAAGACTCGTAGAAACGATTGTAGACTAACGAGAACAAAACTACACCTTTTATTGAAGTTTTCATTGATGTTCTTTAAGTGACATTTGATGTTAAATGAGTTCAAGTAAAACTAAACCAACACACATCAATTCATCAATTGACCTGCTAGTTTGTGTCATCATCGTCCTCCTCTGCCTCTTCTTCATCATATCTTCATCTTGTCTGGCTGAACTTACATCCAGCAGCAGATTAATCAAAGTTTTACTTTCTTCCAACCAGGAACAAGAATTATAAAGACTGCACATTAAACTTCATTTTCATTCTAAACAATTTTAAGTGTAAAACATATCTATCTATAACTTTATAATGTACTTAGCATCGTCTTCATCACCACAGACAGTTGATAGTGTGCACTCGCTCTTAAGTGCCGCTTTGGGAAACATGAAGATATTTAAGAGTATTTGTAGAAACACTTTTAACTTCTAAAATTGATTGTTATTGAGAATCGAGGCCTGATTATCTCCCATCAATAGAAGAAGAAATTAATAGTGAAGCATCAGTGTTAGAGCAGCATGTTACTGTTGTAGCTGCTGGAGGTGGAGCTAGTTTACACTACTTTATATACAGTTAGCTAGTTTAGTCCAGTGGTTCCCAACCTAGGGGTCGGGGCCCCTCCAAAGGGTCAGCAGATAAATCTGAGGGGTGGTGAGATGATTAATGGGAGAGGAAAGAAGAAAAAACAAAGTTCTGATACACAAATCTGTTTTCAGTTTTTGGACTTTTTCTCTAATCTTTGATTTTTGCTGAAATATTGGATCATTTGAACATTTATTGAAATGAAAGCATGTGAGAAGTTTAGAGGGAAAAATCACTATTTGGTGGAGCTGTTAACAACTCATAGACATGTGAAATGTGACCCCGACTACACACTGCTTTTTGTAAGACGTCAAAAGCCAAAAAGGTTGGAAACCACTGGTTTCATCTTTAACAATGTGTTGTATTTTAAAAGCTTGTTATATTATCCATTGCGTCAAATCTTCATCTGAAAAGTAACTAAAGCTGTCAAATAAATGTAGTGGAGTAGAAAGTACAATATTTCCCTCTGAAATGTAGAAAGTAGCATCACATGGAAATACTCAAGTAAAGTACAAGTACCTCTAAACTGTACTTAAGTACAATGCTTAAGTAAATGTATTTACTTCCATCACTGGTAACTGATCACTGTCCAGTAAGTGACAGTAATAAACTCTACTGTTCTGCAGCGTAGAGGTGCTGTGATGTTGGTGCATCCTGGAGTCATTAATTCACAGATATCATCAGATGACAGTTTGAGTCTTTGACACTAAAAAGTATCATTTGAGCTTTAAATAGAAAACACTGAACGGATGTTTTGCTGTTTTCATTTAATGAGTCTTAACCAGACTGAATATGTCCTCCACCATCATTTATACATTTATTCATTTTTGTCTTTGCTTGTCATTTTTCTAATTTATTGTTCAAAACTTTCTGTTAGCTTACATGCACAACGAGAGGTCTGACTCCTTTATTTCATAAGCATATTGAACTATATTAAGACTGTTCTGGAAACAACATGTTTGACGTTCAGCCGTATGTGTGAAACGACAGAAGTGCGTTCAGTCATTTCCTAAAACAAGAGACGCTGTGTTGTTTTAGCAAGTTGTTCCAGTTTTTTGTCCCTTTAAAGAGTCGCCACATCCGTGTGCCACCGTCACAACAATTAAAAGTTTACTGAGAGAAAGTGAAAACTTTTACACTTTGCATGGAGAGTCGATGTATTTTTAGTTTCCTGTGTACAGGAAGCCAATCCGTCGGCTCCTTGCTGGACCAGCGATTTGCTTCATGTCCAGCCACCGCCGGGCTAATTGGACCTCTAGAGGAATAATTAGGTGAGTCGATGAAAGCGTCGAAGGCTTGTTGGCTTCACCAACAAACCTCACTTCTCTTCCTTTTATACTGCCGATCATGGCGCTTTGCCTTCGCCGCAGGAGAATCCGCCAGCACACGTTCTGACGAAACTTTATCTGCTCAGTGGTGACACCAAAATGCTCAAATTGGTTGTTGTTTGGTTTGTACAGAAAAAGTCTGAACATGTTGTCTTCAGTTCCATTCAACACAAAGACAAACCAGCTCAACAGCAGTTTTCTCACTCGAACTGTAAAAGGATCATAAAACAAAATTAAGTTCACTTAATTGTTTAGCGTAGCTAGAAGGAACCCTGGAAGAAGCAGCAACCCCAAAACTAACAATTCAGTTTAGCAGTCAACTCAGATTAGCTACCAATCCAGATTAGCAGATAAAACAGTTGGATTCCAGTTAGCTAAATGGTTCACTTTAGCAGTTCAGTTTGGTTGAGTTGAGCTAATTGTTCACAACAACCAGTGAAGCTTTGAGACAAAAACAAACTCCCATTAATGAGCCAAATAAATGTTTAATTATGATCCAGTTAATAATCAATACTTTTGTAGTCCTGATTCGTTGGTGCTCCGGTCAGTCGGTGGTAATAAACAGGCTGCAGTTTCTCTTTGGACTCGTCAGGATTCAACAGCAGACTTCTCACTCAGTCAGTCAGCACGTTACACAAGACAAGTGTCCCCCCGGAAACAAAGGCAGGTAGGAACTAAAATGACTTTGTACTTAGACAATGTTTCACATATAAACATGTGGATAAAATAGATGAAACTATCGTATAAAGTTAACTTCATTCTGCAAAAGTCTAAATAATATCGTGGAATAAATCTCAACACCAACATAAATGAGTTGATAAACTGAAATAACACAAACATGTCATGAGTTCAGTAATTAAGGTTACAATTTGTTAAAAACATTTATAAAATAAACAGTGGGAATATTAAAAGGGTCAAATGTTTTTACTGCATTAAAAGGCTCCGCAGGTTCTTTTAAAATCAGAGTTAAAACCACAATTTCAAATATCTTCTAATAGGTTTATAATAATAATAATAATAATAATAATAATATTAATGTTAATTTATACAACAATATTCAAAACAAAGTCACAAAGTGCTTTACATGGTTAAAACATGTAAGTCCTATAATTAAGCAGTAAAATCAGACACTTAAAATATGAATCAGAATAAAAAGTCTCTCCGTCAGTTCAGACGGAGGACAGACGAGTCTGCAGATGATATTTAACGACCAGCTGACATCCTGTTGATCTCTACATCGAGCGTTAAAGTGAACTGAAACACTAGTGATGATATTCAGAGCTGCAGTTTGTCTTTTAGTCTGATTGAAGTAGTTTCATGCAGCTTTAACATGCAGTCTGATTCTTCCTGTTTAACAGTAATAAAGTTTTAAATAAAGTTTATTTTGATTTGTGCTTGTTGTGCATTTATTTAAGTCGTGTTCATGTGAGTTCTGGGACGGTTTGTTCATGGTTATGTTGTGTTTTCTGTGTTCCTGTGCTCCACACCTGCCCTGCATCAGCTTCGTTAGCCCCGACTGCTACCTGAGTCCTCCCAGCCAATCAGCTCCTTTCCTGTTCTCTGTTGCACCTGCAGCTCATCTCCTCATCAGTTCAGTCTTGTTGGATCTTTTGTTCGGTTTTGTTCTGTTCAGTTTAGTCTGGCCTGTACATATATATACATACATACATATACACACACATATACATACTCTTCAGTTACTTTTGCCTGATGTCTCCTGCATTGCTCCACACTTCATGACACAAACAAACAAACAAAC
Organism: Thunnus maccoyii; assembly: GCF_910596095.1. NCBI lineage: Eukaryota > Metazoa > Chordata > Actinopteri > Scombriformes > Scombridae > Thunnus > Thunnus maccoyii. The sequence continues at coordinate 1,322,870 of NC_056537.1, forward strand.
AAACAAACAAACCATTAGTCAGGTGCTTTGCTAACTACTAAAACAAATGTTAGTTAGGCTCCATGTTCAGGGGCAGATTTAGTGATTTGGAGTCTGACTGTATTGCTGGTATTAGCAGTGGAAGAAGAAGCGTGTTTGTTTGGTCACTTACTTCACTATCTGGTGAGGTCTGGAACCACAAACACATCAGAGAAGACAGTTGACTTACTTATCAATATCCAGAGTTTACTCTTCACCAACCCGCTAGACGCATGTTTCTTAATCACATTTACTCCAATATTTTAAAATAATAAAAAAAGTTTTTAATAAATCTTTAGGCCAAGGGCCCCCATTGGCTCCAGGGCCCGATCGTGGGTGCATTATATAACCTTCATCCTTTGCTTTTTTTAGCACTGACTGTTGGGATGCAGACAGTGATTGTCCAATCGTCCAATCGTAGTTTAGCAGGAACAGAGTTCGCTGACTATGGCCGAGGCCTGTGAACCTTTGAATGTTTGTGTCTATTTGTGTCATCCATGTCAAACAAAGCTTACAATAAAACACAAATAATTTCCAACACAACTGTTTCTTGTCTTGTTACTCATACAGTTATAAAATAATTTGTCCCTGTTTTTTTCTTCTTAATGGAGTTAAACTCAATGATTAACTGTCTTTCTCCTACAAACAATAAAAAACAAAAGGTTCTTATATATTTAATTGTTTTAACTTATTTTGAATATTTTTTTGTCTCTCATTTCATTGGTCTATTTTGTTTTTATCCCTTATTTTATGAATATCTATATACATTTGTTTTAAAAACTGAACCTGCTTTATGCTGAAGGGTGATTAGACTTTGATTAGCAACACTGCTGTTAGCATCCAGGACGGCTCCCACACAGCAGACCTGTAAGTAAACCCACAAAAACACAAAGTTAGCTGAGACCACAGCCGGTATGTAAAGATGGACGTAGCGAGCTGTGACGTCCAGAGTTGCAGCTTCTGGTCTTTTCCTGTTTGGAGTCAGGAGCTTCTAGTGTGAGATGTCTGGAAACACGCCCCGCTACCTCAGACCTAAGCTAACGTTAGCTTACTGGGAACACCGAGCTCTGCACACTTGGGCTAACGTTAGCTACTTTAGCTAAATTGCACTAACAGGGCTGTGATATGTGAACGCCTCGCTTTGACAGTAACAGGTTTCTACTGTAGTCAGTCAGACAAACACACTGTTTACTGTATTTTTTGCTTTTGCTGGTGTTTTGGGTTTGAGGTTGTCTCACATCTGTTATCAGTAGGTTTGCAACTTCAGTGTCTGTGAAAGCAAACCAGAATCCAGCTGTAGAGGACTGCCTGCGGTGGTATTACAGTATATCTGTGGGGGTGGAGGTGTGGGGGTGGAGGGGTTCAGCCTCTGCTGATGATCTACTAATGACAAATGGATGGAACGAGCCGGAGGAGCCTGTGGTGGGAAGCCAGCCGTGTGAAGTCAAGTGCAAAATTGATATTTGAGGACAGCTGATGCATTGTGGGAGCCAGGTCAGCTCCGTGTCACTGCGATACTACAGCGAATCTGTTTTTATCACAGCTTCATCCACAGAGGGGTTTTCTCTGCTCCTCGCCGTGTGACCAAGGTTAGGGAATTGTCCTTAAAAAAAAATACTTTCACAGCTGCAGGGAGGATGTTCATGACACGGCGGAGAGTTTAGACATCTGTAACATTACTCTGAACCACTGAAGTGACTCGAATGAATGTTAGCATATAGATGACCTGGACATTTCTGGTGCGATAGAGGCTACAGCAGCTTCTTCCTCACCCAGAGGAGTAAGAGAGAAAGCCAACAAGGGAAGTGGTTAAAAATGTAACACAGAGGACATAAATACATTTCTGAAAGACAAATCTGTAACTCTTTCAAACAAGAAGTCCCACGACTAACCGATTGTATTGTTGGCCCTCTGATGGAGAACCCTAAACTCACTTTAACACTTGGTCTGATCAAGGACTGTGTGATGTTAATGGCTATGAGAAGGCATGACAAGTGTTTTGATCACATCTGCGTGAATAGTAGGCTGAAGCTTTTTGGTCGGGTGTCCATCAACAAGTTGACTGACGGGGGAACCCGTTAAAATAAGACGAAACAGAAGCGTTAATCCGTCTCGTTAACGCGACGGCTTGTCTCAGAATGGAAGAGCGATCTTTTAGAGTTCATGACGAGAGGCAGGAGTCGGGGCAAACACAGGCAGTTGGTGGAACTGATCGCATCCTATGATGGCCGTTCAGAAAGGTTTGATATCAGCAATATGCATCAAAAATTAAAAGTGAGCTTAAATGAAGAAGTGGGTCCAGTTCTGTTTTTTTACATGGCAGACAGATGAAACAACTGATGTGAGCTGTCACTGTCTGGTGTACAGATACAGAGCAGCAGCTGTTAGAGGATCTAACGTAGACGAGGTGATGAGGATCTCAGACAGGTTTATAGGCGACTGTATGACTCCATCCATGCAAGTATTAAAAGTCATGTTGGCGATATCAAAACCTTCACTGTATGAACTTCTAGATTTTGACAAATTCCAACTGTTCAGATCAGACTTTCTCTTTGCTGCATCCAGAAGTCTGACAGATAACTACGGACATGAATCATTCGTTCTTTGACTTTTCCATTTCAAAACTAAATTGGAAAAACAAATAAACGGCATCTTTTTTTGGGGGAGAACAGAAAAACAGAGAAACACAGGAGCAGTGGTTTGTTTATTACAGGACTGGAAATGTAGAGAAGCAGAACACAGCGAGGAAGAATTAGTTTTGTTTTCCAACTGCTGAGAGAAGAAGAAAAAGACGTTGCCGGTTCAGTTTTGTACGTTAACTCGTAGCAGTTACGGCCGACTGACTCATGCTGACTGTATTCATGAACCTGAAGTGGAAACGCGCTGAAGAGGAATCAGTCTGGCAGCGTTCTGGTGTCCTGCGGTGTTCAGTTATGACTGTGAGGAGGTTCTACATGGAGCACAACCTTCAAAGAAGGAATCATGTTTCTGACACGGCAGTGATCTCCTCAATCTACAGGGTATGTGTGTATTAAAATCTTTAATTAACGTGGCCTATTTATCTGCCAGTGAATATTAATCCATGACTCAGTATGTGTTTAAACAGGTCATTTATGACGGGATGCCGTCTTCAATCGGTGTGCGTGCCAGAGAGAGCAGAGTTGGGATACCACGATTTGAGACGACATGTAAGTAATGTAGGCAGTTTATTTAGAAATGATTTATAATTCCATATGACACATAGGAGCAAAACACCTTTAATTAATTTCCTCTTTATTTTAAAGAGTGTTCGTAATCGGAACCCCGTCCTCTACCACGCTGAGCACATGGGTCATAAACTACACATGGACCAAAACAACAAGCTTTAGCATGTTGGGTGTCACATGTGGTTCCAGTTTATGGCCACAGCAGCAAAACTGTTGCAAATGCCACCATGTCTATAAAAAATAATCTGATTTATTATGAGCAGGTTTTACAGGTGAGTACTATACTTACAAAGCAAATTTATTTAATGTCTTTATGTTTTGTGAGGCTCATATCAAACTGAATGTCTCTGCTGTACATCAATACTATGCGTTTTATTTCATCCAGTGTATGTCTTTGCCACCAAGTCGACGTCTTATATTAACATACTAACATATGCATTCATTTGTTCCAGATGTGCAGTGGTCACCAATGGGATGTGACCATGGGAAGGAGTTCTGTCTGAGCCTGTACATTAAACCTCAGCAGGCAAGCTTACGTTCAGTCTGCATCTTCCAGGGTAAGTTTTTCTATAACTACTCAAAATGAAGCTCTCCAGTGATAATCTGAGACTTTGTAAGACAAAAGAATCAACATTATGAGGTTTTGTTGCAAATTACAACATGTTTTGTCTTAGACAGGGCAACCATACGCCGTTAGAAGACAATAGTTTCATTCCAACCTGTAACGTCAGCTGGTAATTTCATTGATTAGTTATTTGTTTAGTGAAATCAGCTGATATGGCTGCAGTGAAAACCTGCAGTTCCTAATGTCTGATTTATGGAGTGTCAAATGGAATCTGAAGGTTGTTTAGCAGCAGAATATGTGAGGATTTGTCAGCAGCTTTGAACACAGTAATTAATATATGGAACAAGTAGCAGTTAGTATAAGCACTGTTCAATTCCAGTTTGGGTTAAACAGGGTTGTGCAGTCATGGGATTCCTATAAGATTCCAGATATGCTAAAGAAAATATTATGAATGAATCATGTCAACCAAAAACAAAGTTAACTTTTTTCCTTTACTAGGCCGAGGAGTACCTGCTGACCTGGCTGCAGGAGGAAGTCCAGCCAAAACACCAGAGGAGCTGCTGTCCAGAGCTTCTGCTGTGGCAGACAGATCCTCTCTCAGCAGGGAGGAAACCTTTGGTTTGGAAGACAGCAGCCGGGCAGAGGAGGAACCTGATGTATCTGTCATTTTAGACAGTGTGGTCAAATATGACCATAATGTTTTCAGTGAAGCCCTTTTCTGCCTGCATGTGTGGAAAGTTATAAAACAAGTACATAGTTCCCTCAGATTTGACATAAAGTGTTATTCTCACTGTATTACACTGATTATCCTGGAATACATTTCTGATATTCTGTATTATTGTACATATTCAAATGAACTTTGATGGACTCATCTATGCAAGAATACATCCTTAAATCTGTTAAATAAACCCTACAAATGGGTTGCAGTACTTTTGGCATCGTGGTGATTGTTAATTTAGGAATAATAACAATGTTTGAACATATTATTCTTTTTATTGTTGTAGTTAATTTACCCAAACAGCTGTAAAAGATTTTAAATGTATCTTCATGTGGACCACTGTTTTATATTCAAATAAAAATATAGGCAGAACTCAATACATTAGCAAAATATCAATAACATTTTATGAATTTTATTAATTTATGTCTAAATTACATAAACAGTACATGGTTCTGCTTTACCATGTTTACCATTTGTAGATTTATGGCTACATTTAATAACATTTTGAAGGTAACACTAGCAGAGCGAATGCAGACTGTCTGCCATCGGAAACATTAGAGGTACAAGTATTTCTGTGTAAACCTTCATGGTATAATAATAATAATAATATTAATAACATATTACATACATCCACAGATGATGCAGCCTGGTTGTCACTGAGGGACTGTTATTCGTTAGACAATGTCTACGAGGTCTTTCAGGGTCCAGGAGACCTACAGACCCTGAGACACAAGGATGACCTCCGGTACCTCAGTGAGGTGAAAAATATACAAAACATAGTGTGTTAACTTGGACTTTCTAACATTGTCTACATGTGAGGGAAGAATTGTTCTATATTTGAAGAATCCTACTTTTCTCCAAATGAATCATCTTACAGCACATCAGCTGTGACCTTTCGGTGTATCATTTATCACAGACGTTGTGTTGACCTGCACTCGAGCAGCTAAACTACTTTTCTCTCCTTCTCTTTCTCCTCGTAGCGTCTGGAGCTGTTCCTCCGGTACGCCATACGTTTCTCTTCAGGAATGTAGATCCTGTGTTGTATGGATATTTATAGCATTAGTGTCTATTAACAACAAAGAGCAATCGCTTTGAATGTAAAGTATATATTATAAAGAACATAAGATTCACATACTTAACGTCTCAACATGAACAAAGGAACCGATTTGAAAAGAGTGAATTTCTAGAAAGGATGTAAATAACACCATAAGAAGTACAACAGATTAATACAGTTCAACATGTTCTTGATAACATTAAACTATAATATGAAATGTTAGTCTGTACCTCTGGTTCCTTCACAGTCCATGATGTCATTACCATGGCTGTCTATTAACCTCTTAACATCTTAATATCCACCATTTCTTTTTTGGAAGTTGTGCCTGTTTGGCATCCCCAAATGGAAAAGCTTAATACAGAATAACTGAGATAATCATGTATTAGGTTTCATTTGAAAGGTAACATCTAGTTTTTGGAAATGTGCTTGTTTAGCATGTGGCTAAAACACAACCAAAACTACATCAGTTCAAATGTTTTTGGTCTTTGCCTGTAGTGAGTCATATTTAAATAAGAATAACTAGGACATGCTTTACGCCAGAACTATATAAACTACCACATAACTTCTACATCTTGTCAAGCACACCTTTATAAAATTTCAGACCTCTTGACTTAAACTAATGGGAGCGAGGAAGTTATTAGTCTGTGGTGTTGTACCTCGTAGTGACCACCGTTACGGAGCTCTGTGCTGCTGATCACGCCTCTGCTGTGGTCATCAGTTCAATAAATGATCTGTGCACGAATCTGAAAATAAACTTTTTTTATTTGAGGGGTTGTGCATAAGACTGACACGACACAGTCATGAACATGAAGGAGTCTTTATGAATATTTATGACTGTTGTCAGTTTGAAACGTCTTTGTTATGACAACTGGACATTAACCAAGACAATATAACCGGTCATAGACATGACATAGCAAATGATTAGCTTTATGTATTAACATCACATTAAACTGTGGTACAATTTGGATTTGTCATCAAGATGTCATTAAATGTTATAAGGCCAATTTAACAACAGGAGTGATTTATGGAGTTTCCTTATGGACAGATAGCTTTACTTGTTGCTAAAGTAAGCTAACAGCTAACTGCTGCTTTAACTGTAGCTGCTGCTAGCTACGTTAGCTCGGTTAGCCATGCAGCTAGTTTTAACGTATAACGTTAATACATAATGTTTTACCTGAAAAATCACAGCAATTTGATCCATGGTGAGATCCTCTACGGATTCCCTCAGAAGATGAAACTGGCCATTTAGAAAACCTTCCAGACAGATACCTTACAGACAACACGATGGAAATCATTGAAATTACGTGTCTGCACCTCCTCGTTTTCCCAGCATTCCCTGGATTTACCATAAATATCACACAAACAAAACAAAAAACTTGATTTGTTTCCCCGTTTTGGTTTTAAAACAGAAAAACAAGCTTTGTGATTGATTACAGTCAGTGAAAACCAGCGGACTGAACGATGTAACGTCTGAATTATACAGAAGTGTTTGTGTATTTATGTCCCCAGTGATCATTTCAGTACATTTGTTTATACCTACAAAGATGTATTCACATAAGTAAGAATGAGTTTTACTAAGTATGAAGTCAGTAAAAGTGAACCGTTCTCCTCTGAGATGATGGATGACTCTAAACGAAGCAGGTTTTGGTGTTTTTCCAGCTGATAGAATAAGAGCAGCTTTAACTCTCAGCTGATTTATTTCACACAAATGTTTGTTTATCGCAGGAAGTCGCGTCTTTCTGCTCTGAACGGATTTAAAACAGAAACCTGCAGCGCCGGAAGCTTTTTCCTCTCGGGACTAAAACAGCCCGCCGCCTCCCTCGGCGGCCATGATGGATGATGTAGTAGAAGAAACAGGATACATTTCCCAGAAGGCCGAGCGTCTCACTGCAGGTTAAACAGCGTTCAATACAGAGCTGCTTCACACACGTCTGATTTCTGACATTTTACAGCAAAATGTGAACCAGAAACGGTCAATAAATAAGAATTTAAAAAATTTGAAATATTGTAATGATAAACTATCTCTGCAGCATAATTCAGTGACTTCACATGAAAATGAAACTGAAAGATTAAAAAAAAAATTTTAAAAAATAATCATGACAATTAAAGGTGTGTATGTGTGTGTGTGTCCATCCAGACATGAAATATATATGCATGAATTTATATCACGGGAATAACGGAACATTTGAATATACTGTGTTTTGAAAAAATAGTCTGAATAATTTAGTTGAAATAATATAGAATTTACTGCCTCATATGAGACATGTCGAACCTTTTTAAGATGTTTAAGATGTATTAACAAGAGTTTCTTGTTTTTTATTTTTACTTCTACACTTTTATTAATTTCCTCCTTGATCCTCATAACTATCTGTGTTTTTATTTGGTTGTATTTCTCTCTCTAAAGCATTTTTATTGTTTTTAAATGTGCTCTATAAATAAATAGACTCTATCTTTCAGTGTCCACATGTTGAAACAGCTGCATCTGAGTAAGAGCAGAGTTTCATTATGTGTTGATGTTCTCGTAAGATATAAACAACTTTCTCATCATAACTATTTATTCTCCTTTTATAGCAAAGTAAACGTCTTTGTTTTAACGTGAATAATCTTGTTAGAACGAATGAGAGTGAACTGTGTCCTTATGATGAGAAACAGCAGTTTATCCATCGCTGTGGATTATTTAGATCAAAACAAACAAGTTTGTTTTGTTGACAGTGAAATCCTCCGGCGTGCCTGCTGGTTCAGGTGCGCACCACATAACTGTCCCCCCCCCACCTTGTTTCCTGTCGACTGTCGTTATCATAAAGGCTTAAAATGCTCCATAAAAATGTTTAAAAAATAATCAATAAAATCCCCATCTCTACTTTTCCATGTGAACAGTTGAAGACAGGAGTTCATAGAGACGATACTGATACATGATAATAAATAAAAATAAGAACACAAGAACGCTGCAGTTCGGTCGGACTTCTTCCTGTTTTTATTCTGATTGGACGACCCGACCAGCAGCAGCTCTCTGGACCCTCACCCACACTTTATTTATTAATGTGAATTATTTCCCTGTGATGTGACATGGCATGACATCAGTTCACATTACCATACGGTCCAATGACAGAAACATATTTTCCCTTTTAAAGCCGGGCCGCTCGCGGACGGCGGCGGCAAGAGCGAAGGACGCTGAGCTCGACTCCTCGCTGAGGAGGAGTGAATCATTTATGTTTATCTCACGTCCACGTCCGTGCACACTTATTTTATTTTTCATCAATGTATATGTGATATTTTTACAGAAACTCTGCACTTTACATTTCTTACAATCCTTCCTTTCACTTTTTCATACAGAAGGAAGTAAAGAAGGAAGGAAGGCCTCGGTGCTGAAGTCCACTTAAGATGCTCATTGTGTCGTATTTTCCTGTGTGTGTGACAAGCTGTTGCCTGACATGAAAATAAAAAATGCATCTGCTCATCAATTATTCATAGAATTTATTGAGGATATATGTGCTTCATGGGAAGAGAGGCGGCAGAAGGTCACGAGACTGACCATCAGATGATGGAAACACGACAGTGAGGAGAAGTTTTACTGCTGAAACCACTGACTGTGCATCTGAGCGGCTGCTTCTCCAGAGCTGTGAGATGTGAGGAGGAGCCGCTGGTTACTGAAATGTTTTTCTTCATTCTGTTTTCTCATTTTAAATATCTTTGTCTTTAATTGATCTGAACACAGGAACTCAGACTCTCCTGATGACGTAACGATCCTACAGGTTTATATTCTGACACCAGTTAACAGTATTTACACGTCATATATACCCACGAGCCCCAGCTGCTGTCGCTGAAGTTGTAAACAAAATGTGTCGTCATGGTTACTGAAGTGACCTAGAAATTAAAAGTGAACTGATTTGATCTGCAGATGGTAAAAATCTGTTTTCTCAACATCATGTTTAATTTCTGCTCGCCGTTAGCGGCGCACGTGACCAAATTTTAGCTTGATGATTGGCTGTTTTCTTACTGAAATGCACCTTGGGAGTTGTAGTTAACTTCTTCCTTTAAATCTTTACGTCTTCAGTCTTGTAGCTTCGACTTTTTTACTAAAGAACCAAATAAACACAGTTGTTCATCTTTTGTTAATCATGATTTGTCAATCAAAATGATACACAGAACATGATTTTAAAAAAATGAGACCTTGTGATTAGAGTTGAGTTCTGTTCACATCTGAACGGGACCAGTACTTGGAATTCGGTACCGGTACCCGACGGTACCTTTTTTCAGTACTTTACTTTCTCTGTAATAACAAAGTAATAATCCTGCTTTATTACAGAGAGACCATACATAAACATATCCTTTACATATGGATATCCATATGTTTATGTAGGATTAGCATGCTAGGCTAACAGTCCGTCAGCTGTGTAACTTTACATCAGTGCTGTGATGTCTTTCAGAGCATCTGCCCAGCACGCTGCCGTTAAACCGTAGACACCTTATTTTTATACAGTCTACGGGCTACACAAAGCACATGCTAACAACGCTAGCCATGCTAACTAGCTGCTAGCCACCGTGCAGGTTGGTATAATGGATCTGCTGCATATCTTTGTATCCGCAGGTCGCTGTCGGAGCCTCCGTGTGAGACGTGTTTCTAAAATGTATTTCAGGGCTGCGCTTCCTCAGTCCCACACGCTGAATGAAGTTTGTACAAACATCAGTTTGTAGCGTAAGACGTCTGTTGTGTTTTTGTCAGATTTAATTTTAACTTTTAATTTTAATCAAAAGAGAAGACATAGTTATTGCAGCGCCTCCACATTGATCTCATTTTTCTAATTTGTGATGTTACTGAGCTTCTCAGAATCCTTCAGGGGAAAATTAAAATGAAACCTGAGGTGATAAACTCAGTAAGGAGTCAAATAAATCGGCTCTGAGTCTTCACACAGTCACATCTGAGAGGAGGAAATCATTGGAGCTGTTTAATAATGTCATGTAGAGTTTATATTTTTATATTTCAGTGTAGTTTATCACTGCAGGGCACAGCGCTCCTCTTCAAAGTCACCGCAGGAAAAATGATATAAGCTTTTAAAAAAAATCCAGTAATGTCAAAGACGGTTTTAATTTAGGAAACAAGACGTTTTTAAATTTTGCTGCTGAATCCAACAGATGATAAATGACTCTGGGATGTGATTCAGTATGTAAAGTGGAGGGAAAACCGAGGCAGGAGAAGCTCGAGGGAGAAGAGTGACGCTCCGTCTGCGGCCTGCTGGGAGTCCGGTGCTCTCTGTCCCTGTCCACAGATGTCACGGCGGCCAGCTGGGACCGCCGCCTCAGTCCTCAACCCCCACCCCCCACCCACCCACCCCCCCCTCCTCAGTCCTCACCCCCCCTTCAACAAGCAGGTTTGACCCCGACATTAATCATCTGCAGGCAGCAGCATCCCCACACCACGTCTCCGAGGAACCGACCCTCACTGTCGCCGTGTCCGCTGAGACCTGAGCCGCCGCTGTCATACCTGTCTTCCTCCTGCCTCCTCCTCCTCATCAACCTCCTCCTCCTCCTCCTCGTCCTTCAGCGCTCCTTGGTGTCTCCCTGTCCTTGTGACCTCACCTGTCCCGTCTTTTTTAATGTTGTCACACGAGCAGTTTGCACTGACATAACGCATATTTAAGGTCAACTTCACAATTTTTCAAGTGTCTTGAACCGGCAGTCAGGTGTCCATAGTAACAGTGAAAGAGGTTTTCCTCGCTGTAATCATTCCTCCTGTTCATACTGCAGATTAAAAGATCCTTCAGATGTGCTGTCAGTGGAAGTGATGGAGGCCAAAATCCACAAGCACCTTTCACACAGCTCAGTGCAATTCAAAGTGCTTCATAGATGACTGATAACAAGACATACACATTATGAAAATGTAATAAAAACCAAAATATATAGCAGCAGCTGTAGTAGTAGCCAGTAGTCAGAGACGTGAATATTAAATATTAAATATAAAATGTTCGAATGTTCAAATCATTTAAAAAGTGCTGCTACATATTATATATAATAGTGATGCATTTGTGCATAAGTAGCATGAGATGTTGTTTGACCATGTGACTGCCGCCCTATCAGCAGTGATCAGCAGGACAGAATCATGTATCTGTGTTTAATGAAACTGTTACAGATCAATCAGTGTTTATTTGCACCTAAGTGACCTGGTTACTGTAAATCTGCACATACATGCAGCAGATCAGTAACAGATTAATAACAGATTTCTCTCCCACATCAACCTTATCTGGGAATCGTGGCTCACAGATCTGAACTACTGGTGATAGAAGACGCTGCTTCCTGACTTTGTTCATTATTTGTGTGAGTGTCGCAGCAGCCGGTCAGACCTGAAACAGACAGGCAGCATGAAAGTGTCTGAATTTAATAAACAGTCAAATATTCAATGATGGAAACTGACTTATTTGGACATTACAACCTGTTGTGTCTTTTTTCTTGGGAGCACTATGAAGCTCCTTGTTAATAAAGTGGTTGGACAGAAGCAGCTTGGTTGTTCAACCTGAATATTTACAGATATGTAAAGAAGGCTGAACGTCCAGCAGAGGGTTCAGTTAGTTAATAGGAGGTGAACCTGCAGCGACACACTGACGTTTCACTTCCTGTCTGATAACACAAACAGACACCTCTCTGGAAGTGTCTGTGACCTTTCAATCTGTATGTCAGATAGTAAACCCCCCCCCCAACCCTCCTCCCCTCCGGGTGATGGAGGGAGGTGCAGCGGAGGTGTAGTAACAGGATTACAGCTGCAGGGAGGAGGCAGGAAGCTGAATCTTTTGTTGTCGAGCAGCCAGTTGGTTCCAGAGCGCAGGCGACCAAAACTGATTGATTCACAGCCGAGTGGAGACTCCTGAAAGTCACCTTCCTCTCTGAGAGGAGGGAGACATTTACATCTGCACTGTCCAGTCTGTACACGGACAACAGCAACATACAACATTTAATATTTCATAAAAGGTTCAACGGTAAAGTTATTCCATGGTCAGAACCAAGAAAGCAAAAATTTAATTCCCCTCTGGATTAATGAAGTAGTCTGTCTGGATAAGTTCAGGTTGGATATGAATATGTGATAACTGGAAAAAGAACCATTTTAATATAAGAATACAGTTTTAAACTGTGCAATATACATTATCAAGCCACTGTGTGTGTGTGTGTGTGTGTGTGTGAATAATTGAAGCTCTGTAGCTTCATGTCTGCAGGATGTGATGCATGTATATTTTCATATTTCCATATTGCGTACACACACACACACTGTGTATGTAACATAATTCAGGTTAATGTAACATGACATTCCTCTGCTGTGAGAAGCCTGCGTGTGTTTGATAAACTGTGTTTCTCATCATGTTAATGTTACATGTAGGATGAGAGCTTTAAAGGAAAACTGCTGCATTTTTGATGCTTCCTGCATCCATTACAGCTCGCCGCTCCACCTCCGCTCCGAGGCCGTTTGTTACCAGCGGCGAGGAGCTGAAGACTCGTCCTGCAGACTGAAGGCGACGGCGGATGCGGCTGTAAGAGCAAAGAAATGCTGCAGTATTTACAAGGAGTCAAGTGCTTATTTGTGCAACATATTTAAAGTTGGATCACATAAGCTGAACTCTGCAGATTCATATGAATATTTCTATATTGACGAACACATGTATTTCATAAAAGGTGTTCAGGTTCTTGCTGAATCAGTTGTTCTGGGAGGAATTACTGGTGAAAGTAAAAAAAAGGACATAAGTTGTCAAACTGTTTTATTATAGTGCTGCGGTTCAGGACCTTTGAACTGCTTCTATGTGTGAGTCAGTGTGAAACAGTGCTGTAAGATATTTTCTGGACGTGCACAGATATGTTGTAGTGGGGACGTGATGGGAACCGTGAGGCTTGTTGGAAGATGTGCAGCTCCGTTATGGAATCAGTTACTTGATCTGGAAGAAAGCAGGTTGACAGACAGACGTTTATCTGGGATAAACAAACGATTGACTCTTGGTCAAAAGATGTCTGCACTTTACTCTGCAGCTCTTGGTTTGGTGAACATTTGCTTGTTCAGAGAATCTGTGTTTGCTCAGAGCAAAGAGATATATAGATAAAAAAATTGTATATAATTTGTCTAAAAAGCAAAGATTATTATTATTAGTAGTAGTTGTAGTAGTAGTATTTCACCACTTACTGTTAAAAGTGGTCATTTTGTCAATCTAGAAGAAAACAGACTGGTTCAGCGCCGTCTGAATGATAGAAAATGAACTCAACTTTGTTTTCTACCGTCCGTTTTATTGGGAACTGTACAATAAGATAAAAACAGATATTGATTTTGTAAATATGGATGATGCGCAAAGACTGAGCTGTTTACATATGAAACATATAAATGAGCCAGAAAGTCTGTGAGAAGAGAGAAAAAAGCCCTTCATCAAGTTTTTTTGTTTGTGTTTCTTTTTTCCTCGCATGCTTCTGTATATGTATTATTGGAAGATGCGTGTTTTGTAAAATAGCCAGATGTTTGGCGTCATGCAGAGATAAAAATGATCAACTAACTATTTCCAGTAACTGCCATGTTGTCTGAGTGTTTTGAGGTTGATCAGAGCTCAGTGAGACGGGCCTGATTGTTGTTAGAGGTTCAAGGACGTCAGGTTACTGTGCTGTATGTTTGCCTTCATGCAGACGATGTGTGTGTGTATATGAATATGTATATGACCAGACAGTTACATTGGAAAATATGTTTGGATGCTGAATCTTTCAAGGTAAAATTCATCAGGACTGAATAAAACTGGAGCTGCTGATGAATTCCAAAAACAAAAAGTCAGTCAGAGAGAAAAACAACAAACATGTTTATTTACTTTCTCATGCTGATGAACCAGAAAGTCACTCTGACCTTCAGCTCTTCTCAAACCGCTGAATCCTTCACACAGTCTTTGTCACATTTCTCTCTCAACTCTTTCTGGTTGTGTCGAGGAGAGCGTGTATAACACATCATGACCTCACACAGATGAACCGATCATTTACTTGGTAAATGTGTCATAAAATAAGGAAGTTTAAAGTATTTTTTCATGTAAACTGTTTCATGTCACTGGTAGAAAACAGACTGACTACAGTCCAGTTTATTTCCTGACAGATGCTGCAACACAAGGTTTTTTTTTTTCCTTTTGTGATAAAGTTAAGCCACCAGTTTTCCTGTTTCTAGCAACCAGCAGCTTCCACGTCATAGGGCTGAAGTACCTTAAAGTGCCGCTGGATGCTCCAACTGACTCTCATTCAAAAAGCCTCAACTTCTCTCTGAGGTGAACGGCACAGAGGAATAAGATACGTCAGGGTTTGGATTAACAGCTTACTGGGAACACTGAGCTCTGCACACTCAGGCTAACGTTAGCTATTTTAGCTAAACTGTGCTAACAGGGCAGGTATCGTAATCAGTAACATTATACTTAGTGAAATGTTACGACAATAGTCCGACTCAGTTTTTTTTTTCTCCATCAAACAAAATGCAAATACCAGTTCTGCAAAGCTGAGTTATGTTGCAGATTTCTACTGCTGCAGAAACTGGACTCTATTATCCAGTTTTGTACATTTTATACAGTGATCAACTGTTTATAGTGATCAAAAAGCTCAGGACAGAATCATTCCTATACACATGCTGTTTAAATGATTCACTTTTAGTAATCAAGTAGTCTGCTTATACTGTTGATTTTGGGTCTTTTCACACATGAAACCATATGAAGAAAAAAAAATTTAAACTACGGTAACTATTTTCTTTTTACCTTATTCCCATAGTTCACATATGATATACATTTAGTGACTGCGGCACCATTATCAGGCGTTGCAGCACCTCTGCAGGGTGGTGTGGGGGTGCAGAGTGTGGGAGTGTTTATTTGTAACCTTGGTGAAACAATCAGAGAGTAATGTTTTCTTCCTCTTATTCACCGCTTGACCACTGCTTCTCTCTTTCACCTTTTTTAAAATGAGGCGGGAAGCTGTCAACAAAGCCGAACTTGACTTTTAACATTATCAAAACGAAGAAAAATGTCTTCCCCTCTTCCTAGTAATGATGTTTTCTTCCCTCATGGCAGGATTGTACAGCGTTACAGGTTGCGTTTCTCCAAAGGTTGATTCTGGTTCAACTTTCTTGCTGCAGCCCCCTGCAGTCTGCTGCCAGCTGGAGACCTGAGGCTGCTGCTGCCTGCACAGTGAAATCATGACAGGGGGAAAAAGAAAAAGGAAAAAGTCATTTTCTCTCAATGAAAAATGTCGTCTCCTTGAAGCTTATGAGAAACTGCCAAAACTGAGCCGACAGGATGCAGCAGAGAAACAACAAGCGTTTCAACAGCTGTTCTGTGTTTTGAAACAGTCAATAAAATTCAGTATATAGCAAAGCTGTTCATTTCAATGTCAATTAGATGGTAATTCTGCATGAGCACAGACATGATCACTATAAGCGGATTCAAATGTACTCGTATTTTATATCTACATAATTAAAAGTAAAAATACCCCTAGTAATTATCTTTCCCCCTTCCATTAACTTTACTTTTTTAACTATTAAATAATACATGTTTGGTACAATCCATCTTGCTTTCTGTGGACAATGAAGCTTTGAATCTTAAGCTACTTGGTTAAAAGCTTCTCGCACATTCAGACTGAGCAGCTGTCTGGTCTGTCAGCTCTGCTCTGATCATCCAGTACGTCTGATGTTTAGAATAAGTCTTCAGTTTAATTCCTCTGACTGAACCTAAACAACAAGCCTGTTCCACATTCCCACACTGGTCTTTATTTCTGAGAAACACGGCTGGAATATCAAATACATACACACACACACACACACAGCAGACCAACACTCTCACAACACGGGTCACATTTTAATGGCATCATGTCAGGGGAGGCCGGCGGGGTTTAATAGAGCTCTGTGGAGCTTTGCCAAGTCTGCTTTAACATTCACAGACTGGTTCACAGCCACAGACACACAGGGAGTTTATTTCAGGGTCGCCAGGCTCCGAAAGGAAAACAGCTCCGATGGAAGTTTGTGCTGAGAAAAGCAGAAATGATGTTCTTGAAATCAACGTATGAAGTGACAGCACATCTTAATCTTCATTTATTACAACAAATACTCAACAAAGTATTTAAAAGGCAACCTGGAGTCCTTGAAACGACGTTTAAATACAGATTCAAAAGTTTGGACGCATGTTCTCACTCTGACTGCTGCGGTTCCACTAAATTGTTTCTCCAATTACGTCGATGTGAGTGCTGCCTCGATTATGTTCTCAGGCAAATCACACCGAGGTCAGAGGAAGGTCAGGTGTACCACATCCTGAGTCCTGTGTGTGTTCAGGTTTGGTTCAGGTTAGTGAAAGATGCTGCTGTTGTATTAAACAGAGACCAGGATCTTTCATCAGACTCTGAACACAAACACAGTTTCTACCAGCTGAGATTTTACTGCAACATCACATATTTTGATGGGAAAAACAACCAGGTATGTTGTGTCTCAACACTGCGAGCTGTTTGTGGATTCAGTTGCTTTCGGGAGGCCGGTCCAGTAAATCCAATAAATGTGCAACATACAAATATAAAAGAAACAAACACGTCTCAGAGCATCATAACTTCAGCTTTAGACATCAAACCTCAGACCCAAATATCTGTGAGCCATTAACAGGTGTGAGCAGGATTAAACAAACACCAGCGACTGATGATTATTTTCCTCATCGACTAATGTGTGGATTATTTTCTCAATTAAATAAAAACACACACACATGCAGGGATCCCCAGCAGCAGCAGCAGCAGCAGAGGTGTAATAAAAGCTGTTAATGTATTCAGGCTGTTAGTGATGTTAAATGGAGCCTGATAACTGGCTGCTGACATCAGCTCTGCTCCCTGCAGCCGAGAGGACGGACAGAGAGAGTTTGTGATATGACTCTTACATTCACTTTACATCAATGTGTTTAATACAATAAACTGTACTGACGGATGTATTTGTAAATGATTCATTTTTTTGGAAGAAATCCTTTAAAAAGCTGCATTTTCACTTCCTGTTATTTCTGTCAGCTCGCCTCCTCTCACCGCTCTCTGAAAGACGAGTCACTCCATCCAGATGTTCCTCCTCTGGACTCGTAGACTAAATACAGAAACATGCTCATTATCATCACGTCAGGCCTGAGAGGGGAAATAACTCCGTCTACCAGAAATCACCTTCACATACCATGAAACTGATTCCCAGTAATGAAGCTACATATATATGTGTCTCTGCAGTGGGAGGGAGCAGGTCGGGCTGAAACTGAAACCCACTGAAACCCTATATTATTATTATTATTATTATTATTATTATTATTATTATTAATTTTATTCCTCTTGTTATTCCTTTATAATTTCATATCTATTTTGCCATAGATTAAAGGAAATCTTTAAAGTCTGCACCACTGGACTCTCTGGAAGTCCACAGAAGGTCTTTAGGCTGCTTGTGATTTGATGAGTTGTGGATTTGGACTTCCAGGACCTGCTCAGTCCAGCAGTCTGCAGGTGCAGAGAAGCCTGGACGTTCATATAAAAAGACAAAAAGACACAAAGAGAGTATCATTCAGCCGCTGCTCCAAATGAAAAACCCGCAGCGACGGCTTCCTGTCTGCTCCTGATTTTTAATAAACAGGTGATGAAGAGGAGGAGGAGATTTCCTGCTCTGAGGGTAAAAGTGGGCTAATAGTGCTGAGGAGGAGAAGTAGGCCAGAATATAGAGTTAATAAATAAAAGAGGATAATGTAAGAGCAGTGAAGCCTCAGAGAGCTCAGCCTACATTCTGCTCAGTATATTTAGTTCATCTGAAGCCTGAAAACTGACGAAGACTTCAGCTCTGATCACCAGGAAGACGTCTGACACGTAGACGACGGCGTCCGTAACACCTGTCAGTCTGAGCTCCTGATGAACCAACACGTCCGCAGTAAAGCGTCCAGACTGCGGTTAGAAATCACTGTGTTTGTGCTCTCTGTGATATCTGAAGGTTGTTTCAAATCAAATCAATATGGAATCGTTATCCTGTGATTGATTACCTCGTTATCTGAAGACATCAAACCACCGCTGAGATCACAACTGATGTCATTATCTAAACACATTAGCAAGATTAAAATCTTAATTATCTGTCTGTTATGACAGTTTAGCTTTTTCACAGCTTTAATAGTCTTTCAGTCATCACAGTTAAATGTGACGTCGCCACACTGACGTCAGGTCTCCGTTACAGTCAAACTGGCGTCTTGTGTAACGTGTCTTCCTCTCGTCCTGCGTTCAGCCTCACTGTGGATTTAACAAGCTTTTATTTTAATCTTGGACTGAGATGTGTGGATTTACTTTAAGCACAACTCTGTGTTTTCTCTGAGATCCTTTAAAGGTTTTCTACAGAACAACGTAATCCAGCTTCACAACACAAACCTCCAGCTGACTGACTGACTGTTTGGTTTCTTCTACAACAGGCGAACAGGGTGGCGTCATTTCACTCATTGGAAAAAAAATATGCATATTGTAATTTTATAATTATGAAAATGCAGTTTGAGGACGTTGAACAGCATCGATACAGAATGTTAAATAATAATCATCTGTCAAACTGCTGGAGAAAATCATTGATAGACAAGATACACAAATGTGGGATTAAGACTAAAGAGGATTAATAATCTCAGGAAACTTTCCCACCAGGATGAGAGTGAACATCCGTGTGAAGCATCATAATCTGGAGAAACAGTTTCAGCTTTAATGCTTATAAAACTGATCAGATGAAAACCTTTCAGATGAAACATGATGAACTTGTGTTTAATGAAAGATGTGACGTAACAAAGACGGTGAGTTCATGTCCTCCAGCTGACGGAGAGACTGATCAATAAATGATCAATAAATGATCAATAAACGGTGAACAACAGACACACATGTTCAAACCTACAATAACTGAAGGAAACTTGATACCACTCGCTAATAAAAGGCTTTATTAATATTAATAAATCACTGATGCTTTAAAGAGCAGTTAAAAGCCATTTAACTCTGATACAGCTTGTTTTCCTCCAACATGTTGATCAGTTTGTCTTTTTAGTTTTTTAAATCAGGTGTCTGGAAACGAGCTGATAATTAACAACTTATTAACATTTACAACTGCAGACCTGATGGATTCATGTAAGAAAGATTTTTAATGATCTACTGATATTAATAACTGCAGACAGCAGTAATTAACTGCTTCTATGTTTAACTATAACTCAATAACACGTATTAACACTAATAATATTGCTTTTAACAGCAATATTGAACAAAAAGGCTTTAAACTCGGGGCTAACGTTAGCTGGTCAGCTAGCAGCATGTCTGATTATTTAACGTGAAGTAAAGAAAATCACAAACGTGTCGCTGCTGTTTTTATTTACAACATGTCAGTGCTGCAAATTCAGCTGCTAATAACAGCGAAGGACAACAAGCTAACAGTAATGTTAATGATCATATTGGCCTGAATATGAGACGATATTCTATTCTGGGAGAAGGAAAGAAGAGTGATACTTTTTAATCTTCTTATTATATTATTATTATTATATTATAGATAATTTACTATAAATCTGTACGTTTTGAAATGGAAGCTTAAACTCTGTTTATTGTCTTAAGTCTCCTCTGCCTCTCATGTGAACATGTTCATGAGGATAATTAAGCAAACAACGAGCTGTAAGATTCAACCTTCAGCTTTTACTTCTCAGCAGACAGAAGTAGAAGAATAATAAGAAGGAAAGAAGAAAGATATATAAGGTTATGAATGGATGGAGGGAACATTGTGCATTAATGAAAAGACACCTGTTAGGATGAAGAATATGGGATGTTGCTAACTGGGAGATCCACTCTGTTTATTGCAATAAAAATTCCTCTCTGTGAGTTCTTCTTTAAATTTCCACCACAGTCTGTAACGTGCAGCCAACTTCAGACGCTCACAGTTAACCAGAATATATATATATATATATATATATATATATATTCATGTGTGTATGTATGTATAACAGAGAACTCAGCTAATCAACTTTTATTTTCACCTCAGAATGTCACACTGTTTAATTCTTTTTCATCCTACTGAAACAGTTAATAATATATTTTGTATTTTTGTCTTGTAGCTTCATCCAGTACGTTCTCAGGTGTAAATTATCAGACCTGCAGTTATGAGTCATTAATAAATAATTCACACATGGATTTATAGTAAATTATCTTGTGCTCACAAGATAAAAAGTGATCACCTAATATGGTGTAAAACTCCTACAAGGAGCGTTGCATTCTGGGTTGTTTGTAGCATTAATGTTGTTAAGCTAGCGAGTTTCTTCCAGTCTGTTAACGGTGAGTCTGTCAGCTTGGTTTAATCTGCAGGAGCTTCTGAAAACGACGTCTTAACTGCAGAAACTGTCAGTGAAAATGATTTAAACTGCTTCTAAGAGCCTGACAGGAGAGAGAGAGAGAGTGTTGGGGAGTCGTCAGTAATAATCAGACTCGCCTTATATTTGGGCCAATAAGATACTTGTGGGTTATAGTTAAAACCGCTGCTGCTAAAGTCACTTTAAACGTCTCAGTGCTTCACACTGCAGTTAACAGCGATTCAACACGACTTCAGCAGCTGCAGCTGCAGCCAACAGAATGAAATATAAATAAAACATACAGAAAGGTGACTTTTGTTTATATGTGCTACCATATTAATAAGGCTGTGATGATAGAATTTAACAGCCTCTGAAGCAACGTGACTGGAAAACAATTTATGTTTACATGAACATTATTTCCAGGTGATGAGGTTGGATTTTTCACAACCTGGTAAACCAGACATTTAGGTATTGGCAGTTAATAACTGATCTATAAAGCATAAGCAAATGATTTAATCAGAAAGTATCATAAACGTTTCCTCCCTGCTGAGAAACGATAAGAAGCTTTGAGCAGCAGCAGTGTTCAGCCGGCCGTCAGTCTAGTTTATGAAGAGCAGCATGAGCGTTAAATAAGGTTTCATACAAAGATACAACATATAAAATTGTTAAATATAGAACTTTAGGCTTTTTTAATGCTTCTGTCCCCCAAACAGACACGACAGCTTTGCTTCTGGTGTGAAACGGTTTGTTTGTTGTTTGGTTAAAACTTGTGATGCTGGAAAATATAAAAACTGATTTAATGCAATGATGTAGTCTGGTGGAGAAGAGCCAGAGATCATTTATTCTGCAGTTTCTATCATAAAAGTAGAAACTTTGCACACTGATACCAAACATCAAGGAGAATCTTTTAAAGGTGGAAGCAGTGATAGTCGTCCGTCCACCGGGAGGCGCCGGACTGCGACAGCATGTTGTTTATATGAAGTCATCAGAGGTGAGAACAGATATCTGATGTCATTTATATCTCGATCGTATCAATCATCAGGTCGTTGTTTCATTCACGCTTCACCATCAGTGGCTCGTTCTGAGGCTGGATCACCAAAATCCCACCAGGTTTACTGCACATCATCTGGGTCCACATCATTACATTAATACAACATCTGCACCACTGAAGTAAAACATCAACCACGACAGAACAGGTCCTCCATCCTCCAGGTCCTGGTCCTGGTCCTGGTCTGGAAGAGACTCTGTGTCAACATCTACTTTTAAGACTTTACAGGATCATTCTTCTAATTTTCTGTGTTTTTCTTCTTGTCAACGAATCTGATGTTTGGATCCAAACCAACAATGAACTGATCTACTGACAAGTATTGTGTGTGTATCAAAGCCTGATATATCTGATTCCTCTGTGCCGTAGACCTCCGTTTGTCCAAAAACCACCGCTGCACTGGGTGACATGTTCCTTTGACTAACAATACTGATAAGATTGTAACTCAGGAGAGTTGTTCCTTGTATGGCAGACGCTACTGAGCATGTGCAGGAACGTGGTTCTGTTCTGTTTCTAAACAAACTAACGTGACCAAACTCGTCATAATGAAGGAACACGTCACCCAGTGCAGCGGTGTGGCTCACTGATGTGTTTTTAATAAATAAATGATCTCGTCATCTGGAGACGTCGACTCTTGTTTTGTCAAGATAACGGTGTCATTATCTAATTACAATCGCTAACAATTTTGATTTTGACACATCTAACAATGTATAATTTCAAAACGGATTGATTTAATGAAATGTCCTTGATAACTTTAGATCAATGATGTCCGTAGATGATCCTGACCAAGTTTCGGGATGAATCGCCCGACGGTTTCTGACGAGTTGTCGAAAATAGGATTTTGAGAAAAGGACGCGGGTCTGTTGACGCCGCTCTGCTAGCTGCTAAAGTCTTGACTTTATACTAAACTTCTTTGAGAGTAAAATAATTTTGTCTTGTTCAGAGTCTGATCAATACAACAAGTGTTTAATTATAAAGAGAACAGCGTCGTCTTCCTGATACGGAAATACTTTCCAAGGACTGAAAATGTGATGAAGGAACATGTGACCCAGTCATGTGACCCGGTGTGACTCGCTGACGGGTTTTTAATAGTTTCTGGAACAACAACGGAGGAATAAGATATATCAGGCTTTGATACACACACAATTAGGGATGCACAACATCATCAGCACGTCATCGGTATCGGCCGATAAAAGCTCTAAAATGAAATATCGGCATCGGCCATTGCTGTCAATTATGAGAGGCTGATATGTCGCCATCTCCTCCGCCGTCTGACTGTGTTTCCCTCCACAGACTGTTTCACCCTGACAGTCCTGGTGTTTCCTCCGCAGGCTGCACTTCACTCAGCTGCCCGTCAGACCCGCTGCTTCTTCCCATTTTAACCTGAATAACAAACTGGGGCTCAGAGCCGGGGCTAAGGTTAGCTTGGAGGCTAGCTGGCTGTGCTTCCCGCCGGTCATGCTGCGGCTAACGCTGCGCTAGCCCAACAACGGAGGAGTAACATATATCAGGCTTTGATACACACACACAGTTCTTGTTAGTAGATGAGATTTGTTGACACGAAGAAAATATAGAAAATCACCAGTTATAGTTAACTTTATATTGATCTCATGAACTGGGACAAGGTTGTTTATTCCATCACAGTCGGACTATAAAGGTCTGAATTATCTTCTTTATTAATGAATTGTTCAGTTTATAAAATGATCATTAATCCCTGAAGCCCAAGTTAACATATTCAGATGACTGAAAACTAGCAAATATTCACATCTGAGAAGCTGCAACAAGAGATTTTTTTTTTTTTTTTTGCATTTTTGTGTTAAAAATGACAAACTATGAATCAATTATCAAAATTGTTGCTAATTAATTTCTGTCAATCCACTTAACGACTAATGATCTGATCATTTTAGCTCTATAGTTCAATAACAAGCGTCCCATCAGCTGACTGTGTGTGAAACAGGAAATGCAACACAAAATAAAAGTAATTTTAAGTCAGTTTTCATGCAGTTTTATTAAATATTTTTAGGATAAATTGTATCATCTGAGGTTGGTTTAGTGTTTGTGTTTAATCTGTTTGTGTAACTGTATGAAGTTCATTTACATCATGTTTTTATAAAAGTACATTCACCTGCATGTCAGCTGTTATTCTCGCCCTGTTTGACTCAAATCTTTAAAATATATCTTCACGTGTTTTGATAAAAGTGAGCAAAGTTTTATCTTGATATGATTTTTTCCACCAGACTGACTGACAGCGAGACTGTCCGACACAAACAGCTTCATCTCTCCTCATAGAGACGTTGACTTGTTTACAATATTACTTTGCTCAGTTAAGTCACTTGAAAAGTCACAATGTGTTTATTTCTTTACATGGATATAATGGCGTTGTGGCGTCTAAGAACGTCTCATCGTCGGCTCTGTTCATCTTTGGTCTGTAAAAACGAAACAGAGTTTTGTGCCAAACAAAAAAAAGGAAATCGCTCCAGCTGCTCGCCGTTAATCCGCTTTTCAAATCTCCTGGAAAATAAACGGAGTCACTTTCCTCCCACAGCAAGAAGAACTTCAGGCTGCGACGGTTTCAACAGTTCACCACCGGGCGTGAAGCAGGAAGCGCTGACGCCTCGCCCCTCCGGCTCATAATGGCGGCGGCGGGCGGCGGCGGCGAATGCTCCGCTCTGCTGCGATGAAGGGCGATGGATGACGGGAAGCGTTCTGTCTGTTGGGGAGCGTCTGTCCTCGCCGCCGCTGTCAGGAGACCTGCAGGACAGGAAGAAGCAGCGATAGGAGAGAATCAGAGACGCTGAGCTACGGGAGCCCGACGAGGTCATGCTTCAATTACTGCAACAATAATAATAATAATAATATCATAATATCTTTATTTATATAGCACTAATTACAACAAAGTTACAAACAGCTTCATGTAGAATCACATAACAACACAAAAAAATAATAATGAACAGGAAATAACCTCACAACCAATAAAACAGAATCAAACTGGCGTCGAGGTTTGCAGTAAAACTACATTTTGAGTTGAGATTTAAAAGAAGCTGCTGACTCAGGCAGGTGATCCAGAGTCCCTCACCAGCACATCACCTTCATATATACGACTAAACTGCAACAACAGAAACGTAACGCTGCTGAATCACATTTTAAATGTTGTTTATTAACGTATTTAATAAGTTGCAGAAATCTTGATACTGAACGTCTGAGTGAAATCTGGTTGTTATTTTCCATCAGAATCTCTGATGTTGCAGTAAAACATCAGCTGGTAGAAACTGCAGCAGTGTGAAAGTGTTTGAACCAAACCTGAACACACACAGGACACACACACCCCGACCTCTGACCTCTGACCCCCGCCCTCCTCCCTCCCGCTGCAGAGACACATAGAGACGTTACTGCAGAGACGTTAGTTAGTTGAATATGAATGTAATTTCTAGGAGATTGGTTGATTTCCTTTGATTTTGGAGCTCACAGAGCGCCGTCATGGGTTTACGAGACTTCCTATTTGCCTTCTCCGCCGAACTCGGCAAATAAAATCTGCTACAAAATAAGATTTTCATAATCAATTCATAATAAACCTTGCAGACCGGACAGTAAACCAGTCAGTCTTCCTCTGCAGTGGCTTTAACCTGCTGGTCTCTCAGGCTGATCACAGAGATCTTCCTCTTCTGTTTCATTCATACTGTTCTGTAGTGATTCTTTATGAGACAATAAGTTTGTAATTTTTGTTTATACCATATGTCAACAGACCATTTTTCTTCCTCTCCTGTATATCACAAAGTAACCTGTTCTGGAAAGTGAATAACAGACATTAATAGACATTTAATCCAGTCAAACGTAGACCTGTTCTCCTTCATTCTTGCACATATAATGGAAGTGACTGCATATATACATACATGTATATATATAAATACATGCTCCAGCTTTTCTAAAAGCAAACCTATCCTCTCAACGTGGTCTACCAGTCTGCACTTTAAAAGTGAGAAATACAATTATACACACAGCTAATAAGACGTATGCTCCTCTAGCTGAGTGGAGATTTAGAAATAGGTTTAATAACGCTGTTGTGCTACTGTGTAGGAATAATACCACAATAACACATTAAACAACCTCAGTGACTTCATCACTTCAGTGAAGATGAAGAGTCTTAAAAACCCTCCGCAGCAGCTCAAGTCTGACGTCTCGGCTTCATGTTTCCCTTCCAGCTGGTGTTGAGCGACTCTGCTGGGCTTCATTAGAGGAAACGAGCCTCACACACACACACACACACACACACACACACACACACACACACACACACACACACACACACGACCACAGAATTAAAAACCTCACCGTCCTTCATCTAATTAATGCAGCAGAGCTGGAATTCACACTGAACACAGAGTCGCTGACAGGATGGGAATCTATGCAACAACACGTCTGTGCATGTTAGAGACTCAGAGAGAAACATCATCAACATACAACTGACTGCCAGCACTGGAAAGTAACTAAGTACATTTAATCAATACTGTACTGAAGTACAGTTTAGAGGTACTTGTACTTTACTTGAGTATTTCCATGTGATGCTACTTTATACTTCTACTCCACTACATTTATTTGACAGCTTTAGTTACTTTTCAGATTAATATTAAATGATGAGTTGCGGTTCCCAAACTGTTTACAAAAATGTAAATGTATTTAGCAGAACTTTTCTACCTGATCTATCATCCAAAGACCATCAGATTTATCTTGTGACCCTCACAGAGGAGTTCAAACTGACTCCACATCGATCAGCTACAACTATAAAATGCTGCTGATGCATTAACTCATCAGTATTAATAATGTACTTTGTTATATTCATTAAATATATCAATCATTTGATTTTCTGCCAAATGAGTACTTTTACTTCAGTACTTTTATGATTTTGCTGTAGGTTCTTTATCCCGGGATCAAGGCCTCGGTTTGCTTGCTTGAGTCTTTCTCTTATAAGTTCTGAGTTTAATGCTGGAGATGTGTTTACCTGAAGATCGAAGATTTCCACTTTCAATTAAGACAGAACAGTGGTGGTCTGATACAGATACAGGACCGTACCTGATCTGTACCCCAACCCATTTTTCAAACCTATCAATGAGAATGTCGTGATCAACAGTATCGAAGGCTTCACCGAGGCCCAAATTCTCAATCAACTGTTTCTGTTTAAAGTCTGTTTTAAAGCTGTTCTGTTGCGGTTATATGCTTTACATCTCTAACACACACATCACGTCAAGTGTGTCTTAAACCAACAGTCAGTCATCAAATGAACATTAAACTTGTTCATACTGACCATTAGAAGATCCCTTCATAATGACCTTACAATGGAAGTGATGGAGGACAAAATCCACAGTCCTCCTTCTGTGCAAAAAATGTATTTCAAAGTTTATCTGAAGCTAATATGAAGCTTCAGCGTCCAAATGAGTCAAATCAAGTAGATATCTTTCAATGTTACAGTCTTTTTAGTGCCAAAGTTCCTCTTTTTGTTACTATACTTCCACCTGCAGCTCAACAGGGAAACACTGTCCGAGGAAACACAAAGAGGGAATTTGATGCTAAAAAGACTGTAAATGTGTCAGATATCCACTTGATATGACTAACTCAGACTGATGAAGCTGAATAGAAGCTTCACACAGACTTTTAAATGACTGTGTGGACACACTGTGGATTTTGGCCTCCATCACTTCCATTGAAAGCACATTTGAAGGATCTTTTAATAGCTAATTTGCTGCTAATTTGATGCCAACATGTATAGAGTCTGTATCTCACAGAGTCTGGACTCTGATTAAAAACATGAAGCTCCGGGGACGAGTGGGGACGCTTCATCTCTGTCTCCTCCGTGGAGGCAGAACTCTCTGTAATTGCATCCAGGTGAAGACTCACAAGAAGCGGCAGCAGCAGCAACACCTCCGAGTCGCTCACCTCTGAATTATTCATGTCCGTCCTGTTTGACTGCAGCTGGAATCCGAAAAGAGCCGGAGGAGTCAGACAAGGACGAGCTGGATTACACTGAGAACCGTAAATCACCCCTGAAACAGCATCAACATTCAGACCGTCCCTAAACGCTCCGCTCACAGCCGAGTGAACGCCGAGGTGAAAGTGTGTTGCTCCTGCCGCCAGGACACACATGAAAAGTCTGCGTAGGAAAAAGGAGGTATGACGACACGCTTTGTCCGCCGCTGTGATACACTGAGCTCACAACATCAATACAATAATCACAAAACATAAAGACTGTGGTTGGTTTCTGATGCATTCAACTGACCCAGGCTGCAGACGCACCCACCATTAGTAACTATCTACAACTAGAACTGACACTTTAACTATTAACAATAAAATTATTTACTGTATAATATCGCATTTAATAGCAATGTTGATCAAGACAATCTTAGTGAAAACACTTGAAACGTTAGCCGTTGATTACTGAACGTGAAGTACAGAAAGCTCACAAACATGTAGCTGCTGTTTTTACTGACACAAGAACTCTTGACTGTACAAATCTCTTCATGTCCATCATCCCAGTAATAACTTAGCTGCTAATAACAGCAACAGACAACAAGCTAGGTGTCCATAGTAACAGTAATGTAATCATTCCTCCTGTTCATACTGGATATTAAAAGATCCTTCAAATGTGCTTTCAATGGAAGTGATGGAGGATAAAATCCACAGTGTGTCCACACAGTCATTTAAAAGTCTGTGTGAAGCTTCTATTCAGCTTCATCAGTCTGAGTTAGTCATATCAAGTGGATATCTGACACATTTACAGTCTTTTTAGCATCAAATTCCCTCTTTGTGTTTCCTCGGACAGTGTTTCCCTGTTGAGCTGCAGGTGGAAGTATAGTAACAAAAAGAGGGACTTTGGGTACTAAAGACTAACCTGGGAACCAGACGAATCTGCAGGCTCATGTTTTATTTGCTCAGGCA
Organism: Thunnus maccoyii; assembly: GCF_910596095.1. Lineage (NCBI taxonomy): Eukaryota > Metazoa > Chordata > Actinopteri > Scombriformes > Scombridae > Thunnus > Thunnus maccoyii. The sequence goes on from NC_056537.1 coordinate 1,351,711, forward strand.
GATGCACCTGGCCCCCCCTCCCATTTAGACAGATTTCCACCTGGAACCGTACGGGCCAATCAGAACAGTTTATCTAATATGGGGCGAGTTTGATATGATGACTGAAAGTCTGCAGGTTGTCCATTGTTTGAGTTTGAATGTTGTCAATTATGTTGACAAAAACAGTCTGTAGAGCTCATGAAACTGAGATCAAACCGTCAACTCAGGCAGCGCTCATCAAATATGAATAAACAAAAGACAAGCCGCTATGACACATTTCAATGCTCTGATTGGTTGTAGGTCTATCCAGTTGTGTCCAGAGGCATGTTGGTCTGCATCCGTTGATAACGCCCCTTGGAAATTGAAAATGAACTGAGAGTTTCAAGACTAATACACATTTGTGAATTAGTCTGTCGATGTCAGGCACTAAAAAGACTGAAACGTTAAAAGATATCTACTTGATTTGACTCATTTGGACGCTGAAGCTTCATATTAGCTTCAGATAAACTTTTGAATACATTTTGTCCTCCATCACTTCCATTGTAAGGTCATTATGAAGGGATCTTCTAATGGTCAGTATGAACAGGAGGAACGATTACAGCAAGAAACACATGTTTAATGTCCTGACTGTTGGTTTAAGACAGACATGAATAACTGTGAACTCGTCTTTTAAGGCTAATTAAAAACACATTTTCTAAATCCAATCTCAGAAAGTTGAACAGATGTAACATCTGTGCTTATTACTGGAATCAGCTACTGAATGACTCTTTCTAGTGATAACACTGCTGCAGGATAAACAGCCATAAATGTTCTTGGACGTCTTTCTTTACACTCCTACATCTGAGTGTTTGGTTTCAGTCTAACTGACCCCTGAGAGTTTCCATCTGAGCAGAAAACAAGGTGAAAACAAGCAGCGGTAATCTTTCTTGTTCTGAGAAAAAACAATTTCACAGAATCTTCAGTCTCAAGATTTGCATCACGCTGCCGTGTTCACATTCAAAGTAAATAGTTGTCCTTCTCTCCAAGGAGAATTGGATTTTCTTCTGTGATTGAGCAGATTGTGATTTGCTCCTCTCTCTTTTTCTCCCTGTGAGACCGAAAGTAGATGCAAAATACCTGACAGGAGGCTTCAACACACACACACACACACACACACACACACACACACACACACACACAAACAGACACTCAGGTAAAGTCAGACACTCTTTTCAAGGACAGTTGTTATATTGCGGAAAGAAAAAAAAAAAGAAACCGTTCAGGTGAGCTGATGCAGCAGGAACGGGTTTTGCTTTCTGCTGCGACGCCTGATTACACCTCTGCGTTGGTAAATTACACCCTCGCTCCACAGACTGTAATGATCACGTTCATGTTAAATGAAATGTTGAGCGCTTTCAGCCGCTGCAAGCTGTTTGAACAACAGTTTTAACCTCTTTAACTCCACCTGAACCCACATGTGGCTCCGTCTTTACACGATCATCTTCAAACTCTCACAGCTTCATTTTCAATTCTAGTCAGGCTGGAAGAGACTGTGATTGTTTTATTGTTTTAAGGTATTTATTTTACATTAAAACTCTTTCTTTGTATTAGGTTTAAGGGTCATATTGTAATAATGTAAGTGCAGCGACCAGCTCACTGTTGGGCACACGAACTGTGTGAGCATCCAGCTGTTATTGTGGTTCATGTGAGTGTAAAAGGACTGGGTGAAGTGGAATATGGATCAACTTAGACATCATGTCACTGGTCTCATAGCAGTCACAGCCATGACTCAACAAATGGAAAGAGCCTCTCCAGGAAATCATGTTTTGTTGAGTGAATGAAGCAGAAACACAGCAGAAATAAATCATGATGCATTTAGAATCAAATATGAAACACCAGTTTCGTTGGAAAGTTAGAAAGGAGGTCAGAAAAATAACAGTATGAAGATCAATATGCGACAGAAAACCAATACAAGAGTCACAATCAATACACAACCACACAATCCATAGAGCTGCCAACAACCAATCGCTCCCAATAACTCCCAATAACTCCGTCTATCTGTGTGCTTCTGTGTGACATGATCCTCCCATTGATAATGTCGATAATTACATGTGAGGTTCCTCAGGGTTCAATTCTTGGTCCTTCGTAGTTTCAATCTGGTTAAAGCTGCCTGAACTTGTTTTCAGCAGAATAGTCTGTAAAAACTATTTCTGTCATATTATCAGCTTATAAAGTACTTGTGGATAACATGTAAGCAAACAGTTGCTTATTTCCACATCCAGCAGTTACGGAGCAACATTATCATTCATGTGGAGTCGTGTTTCTGTCCACCTGGTGAAAGTAAGTCCAATATTCACTCTCTTTTAACTCTGTTTTTACTCTCTACCAACTCCTGAGGGAAATATCTGGCTCTTTAGCTGCTAAATGCTCCACTATGTTCACCAGCTAGTCTACAGCTAACTGAAAACAGCTGCCTGCTGCGGCCAAAAATGACACTATGAGAGCGCTGAGAGTGAACCAGAACAGTAAAGTTGCAGATAAACAATGAGCTGAAACTCACTATAAAGCTCCGTAAAGCAGAGAGGAGCTGCAGAGTCTCTGATGATTCTCTGTAAGTTCATCACCAACACATTACACACTGACACATCAGACTGATCAGGGATAAAACATATATCACATATCATCCAAAACAAACGCAGAGCAAAGCTGCTGTTAGCTTCATTCTCACTGCTGAACATCCGTCCACTGATCAGAGTTGAGTAGAAACGTCATCAGGTGATCTCAGCGTCTGAACTGACTGATCTGAGCTCTTATCAGCAGAGCTGTGGTGAGTCTGGTCATTTTCAAACACTTCATCCTGCTGCTGACTTACATGAGCAGCTGCAGACACCCAGTTTAAACCGGCTCTCTGATTGGTTCCCACTGAAGCCTGATGGCCCAATGGGATCAATTACAAGAAGAGGATCAGAACGCGGGATCTGTTACGCATCGCTTTCTTCTTTCCACCCAGTGGGAGAGAGATTTTAATTCACAGCCAGGTGTTTAGACAAACAGATAACAGAGCTGAGAACACAGACTGAGAGTCAGACCCAACGTTTTCCTGCTCCATCAAACCAGATTTTTCCCTCTAAACTTCTCACATGCTTTCATTTCAATAAATGTTCAAATGATCCAATATTTCAGCAAAAATCAAAAACATTTGTGTATCAGAACTTTGTTTTTTCTTCTTTCCTCTCCCATTAATCATCTCACGACCCCTCAGATTTATCTGCTGACCCTTTGGAGGGGCCCGACCCCTAGGTTGGGAACCACTGGACTAAACTAGCTAACTGTATATAAAGTAGTGTAAACTAGCTCCACCTCCAGCAGCTACAACAGTAACATGCTGCTCTAACACTGATGCTTCACTATTAATAATCTAATGATGTCATATATAATAATATATCAGTCAGAGGGACCAAACCACTACTTTTACTGCAATACTTTAACTACATCAAGCTCATAATACTTATGTACTTTTACTGCAATACTTTAACTACATCAAGCTCATAATACTTATGTACTTTTACTGCAATACTTTAACTACATCAAGCTCATAATACTTATGTACTTTTACTGCAATACTTTAACTACATCAAGCTCATAATACTTATGTACTTTTACTGCAATACTTTAACTACATCAAGCTCATAATACTTATGTACTTTTACTGCAATACTTTAACTACATCAAGCTCATAATACTTATGTACTTTTACTGTAGGAGGATTTTTCATGCAGGACTTGTAATGGAGTACTTTTACATTGCTGTATTGGTACTTTTACTGCAGTAAAGGATCTAAATACTTCTTCCACCACTGCTGAGGACACAGAATATCTTGCATAACAAACATTAATTGCAAGAAATATAGTTTGATTAAAAAATAAACTGGCTGTCATCACTAAACAACTGAAACAATTAAAACACTGCTGTATAGTATCCCCAGCGTAGAGGAGCTTGTTAGTGTTTTTAACAAGTCTTGTACAAATATTTTAGATTGTGTAGCTCCAGTCAGATATAAAAAGCTGAAACCTTCTTCTGTGCCGTGGTTAAATGAAGAAGTAAAGATTATAAAGAGACAATGCAGGAAGGCAGAACACAAATGGGAAAGGGATAGACTCAGTGTCTCCTCTGCTTCCTTAGATTTAAATAATTATTAAATACAAAGAGATTTAATGTTCACCGATCGATGTAAAATCAAAGAAGCAAGGAACCTTTACTTTTCAAAACAGGGTCATAATCCCAGAATCCTTCTTAAAACTGTATATTCTGTTATTGGTTCCAAGATAAGGCAGCCACTTGAATCTAACCCTGAGAGATGGGAGGATTTTCCTCATTACTTTCACAATAAAATAGCAGAGATTCAGCAGCACTTCAACATTAACCCACTTCAATGAATCTCTCTGTCGACCCTGGAACGCCCTCAAAATCATCCACCTGCCCTTCAGACTGCATACTTGGTTTTTCAAGCTGTATTTTAGACAGTTGGTCCAGATGTTTTAGCCATTATTAACTGCTCTCTGTCCACTGGTACTTTTTTAAACATGCCACTGTTAAAGAAACCTTCTCTAGAACGTCTTAATCAGCCGTCTGGATTGGTTCATCTCTTATCTGTCGAACAGGTTCTTCTCTGTGATGCTTGGAGATGCCTCCTCCTTTTGTGGGGTCCCCCAGGGGTCTATTTTGGGTCCTCTTTTATTCACCATTTACATGCTGCCCCTGGGGCAAATCGTGAATGTACATAGTATTGATTTCCACTGCTAATTGAATGACACCCAGCTGTATGTCCCGTTAAAGGCTGGTACCACTGATGCTTCATGTTTTATGTCCTTCCTCAATGAAATTAAAAGCTGTCCAAAAACTTCCTGCAGATGAATGACTCCAAAACAGAAGTCATTATAATTACTCCCTCCGGCCTCAGCTCTAGCAGCATTAACAATCTCTCCTCTAGTCTGGCTGCCTTATCTAATAATGTTTGAAAAGAGGGACGTATCCTAGGGGTTATTTTTGACTCTGATTTGTCTTTTGATGCTCAGGTGACCAAAGTGCTGCAATCCTGCTTTTTTTTTCCCAATTGAGACAGCTAAACAAAATCAGGTCATTCCTTCCCTCTGCAGACTTAGAAAAGGTCATCCATGCTTTAATCTCCTCCAGACTTGATTACTGCAATGCAAAGACTGCAGTACGAAGCGCTGATGCCAGACTTTTAACACCAATCGCTGCTGCCCTTCACTGGTTGATGGTGATGTTGAGATTTTACTGCTTGTTTTTAAAAGCCCTGAATGGTCAAACTCCAGTTTATATCTGTCATCTGTTAACTCCTCAGCAGTGGAGCTTCCTGCCTGGAGATCTCAGGCTTCTTTTAAATCTCTTCTTAAGACCAACTTTTACCGTATGGCTTTTTCTGAACTGATGATATTTGTTGTAATATTTGATTTATTGTATCTTGTCTGTATCTTTGTTTTGGATCTTATTTACTATCTGTTTTTATTGTAACTTTGTAACTTTGTTTTTGAAAGGTGCTATATAAATAAAGTTATTATTAATATTATTACAGTACATTAGCTGTTTGTGCTTTTCATTCGCTTAAAATATATGTGACATATTTTTATTATGAATTTCTATTTTTAATTATTTATGATTATTGATTGATGATTTTTGTGTATTTTTGGATTGTTATGCACAACAACAACAATATACAACTAAACTGTTTCACAGTGATGTTGAGTTAACAAACATCGTCTCTGCCTGGATGATGTTCACAGTAACGTCTCTATGTGTCTCTGCAGTGGGAGGTCAGAGGTCAGAGGTCAGAGGTCGGGGTTTGGTTCTGCTGTTGTATTAAACAGAGACCAGGATCTTTCATCTGAACACAAACACAGTTTCTACCAGCTGATGTTTTACTGCAACATCTGAGACTCTGATGGAAAATAACAACCAGGTACGTTGTGTCTGAACATTTCACTCAGACCTTCAACATTTCTGCAACTTGACAAATACGTTAATGAACATTTTCTCATTATGTTGAGAGAAAACATCATTCAGCAGCGTTACGTTTCTAACAAAACATATTTGCTGCTGCAGTTGTTTTTGGGAGAGCTCAGATATGTTGTAGTGCGTCTCCTCTCTGAGGGGAAGGAGGGGTAGAAGTTGTTCTGTGAGCAGCAGCAGCAGCAGCAGTCTGGTCAATGAATGACTGTGTGCTGCGTAGCGTCGAGCGCCGGACGCCTGAGGCTACTTTTGCTGAACGGGTGAGTTTCACATCAACTTGAAAATGTATATTAATGTGTTTCATTTATGTCTGTTACTGCTGTGTCTCTCCACATCATTTTACTGTTCTTAATAAAGGCAGTTTAGGCAACAGTCTTATATAAAACAATAATATATTATATATTGTTCTCATTAGATTGTGGGAGAATCTCTTCCAACAGTGACGTCAGACCAGACAGAACACTGTGTTACAGTATCTGTCTGCTCTAATACTGACACATGATCTAAAGGGACAATATCACTAAAAACTCACTTTTTCAGTGCTTGTGTGTATATTTGGGTCTCTGATGTGCCTGCTAACACAAACTAGACAGCTATTTATATTATATAAAATTTAGCTTCATAATATAAAAAATAATATAAAAAATATTTATATTTGCTCCATTTCATAACTGTATGAACCCTCGATTAGAATAAACTGAACTCTGGCTCCCAAACAGTGAACAACAGGAGAAGGAGAAGGAGGAGAAGAAGGAGGAGAAGGTGTCAGACTGAATAATGTTTTCTTCCACATCAAACTCACTGTTTCCTGTTTAATAATAATGATGATGATGATGATGATGAAGACGTCAACCTGAGCTGCAACAATAATTCAGTTTTCAAAATTACAAAATGTATTAAAATAAAAGTGTCAAAACCAACCAATCAGCAGCCGGCGTTAATAACACAACATTAGTGTCTGCAGCTCGTTAACAAACTAATTTTAATTTCAAACAAACAAACAAACAAACAAACAAACATCAGAAGCTCTGAGGAGACGCCGAGTTCTGCAGGACAAATATTATAAAGAAACGAGCTGAAACACGTCTCAGTATCATCATTTCTTCTCTAAACTCCATTTATTTCACTTCCAAAGCAAAAACAAGACAGAAATTGTTTCATTAATATTGTAAAGTTTTGGCTCCTTCAAATATTAAAGATCTATGAAGCTGTTTGTAATATTCTCAGAGGCTCTGAAACACACAGGAGAGACTTCAGCTTCTCTTCAAACTAAAGTCTGATCAATGATACGGTATATATATATATATATATATATATATATATATATATATATATATATATATATATATATATATATATATATATATATATAATATGTTCATCAGCTCATCCTGACGTAACTCAGCAGGTTTAAACACAACTCAGTTTAACAGTTTGTTTACGAGACGCCGTCAGTTCATATCTTCACCGATAAACTTATTAGATTTTATTATTGTTGATTTTAATTGGCTGCCCAGCTGCTCTGTATGAATGAAGTGTTTTCTTATTTTATTTTCATGTCACACCATCAAAGTGGTTCATCTCTCATGGGATCACATGACACACAATAAAACAACGTACACAACTTCCGGTTTGACATACATTTTCCAAAGAGAATAAATAAATTATTGCTGCAAACAACAGACTGAATGTCGTGTGGAGAAAAAAAACAAACACGTTTTACACAGAAGGAAAAAGCAGGTATGAGCTTCCTGAACTAAACATTGTTCCTGACGACCAGATGTCACACCAGAGGACCCTTAGAGCCTTCTAGGCCTTCAGAGAAGGATTTTAAATGTTATATTTCATCTCTTTCATTTAATAATTACATCTCCTCTAATTTTAGCCTCATTTTCTATCAAGTTTGCTTCAGAAATGAAAAGGTTAAACCATGAAAACAGAGTTATCAGCCTCAGTCACTTCATCCTGACACCGAGACACAAAGACTACAAGGATCATTTATATTCTGGTGGCAAGTTTCATATTTCCAGTTGTGTCTTTGTGTGTTGTTCATTTGAAATGATCTCATTGTTTTTTTGTGACTTGTTTGTTTGAATACAGAGAAGATGCCTGAGGTTAAAATGATTATTATGCCTGTTGTTGTTTACTTTACGTCATGGTTGGTTAAAGTGTTGCAGTCACAGTTCACCACTGACTCACACGGAGCACAAATGTTAATTTCATTTCAAGTGTTTTTTATCATCTCAGTGTCTTCCAGAAAGTAACTGTTTCTAGTTTTACTGAATAACTTCTTCCTGTTGTAGACGTCTGCTGCTGAACCACTACGGATGTACAGAGAGCTCAGTATCTGTATCTGTATCTGTATCAGTATCTGTATTTGTTGAGGCAGCAAAATTATTTGTATTCAAGTAAAAGTGGAAAGAGGCTTAAAAATCCTGTTTTTGTTTTTATTAAGCTTTTAATTTTAGAAAATTAAAGTGTTACAATAAGTGTTCATGAAGCGTGTGTCAGTAGTTCAGCTTTATCTCTGGGGAACACCCCCAACACACCCAAATTAGGAAATGTGCGTCATGTAGCAGGTGGATGTGACTCCCCTCACTGAGACCTGCTGATAGACGTCACAGCGGAGCAGAGGAGAGACACTGAGATAGTGATGTAACCGACCTGCACTCTGGTGTTTAACATCTTTTTTTTGTCTTCCCGAAAACAAATAATTTTTAAAATATTTGTATGAAACAAATATTTGGAAAAAAACCAAACACTATTTGTGCTTTGCCGTATAACGTATTTGTATTCGGGCACAGCCCTAGTAGCCACACTGCTGCACTACGATGTCTGTTTCAGAGTCTGATCAATACGATGAGCGTGAAAAGACTGAGACTGTTTACTGTAAACAGAAATGACACTTTTGATGCTGTTATTAGTCTTTTAATAGTTTCTGGACAACAACGGAGGAATCAGATATATCAGCTTTGATACACACACAATATGTGTTAGTAGATCAGTTCATTGTCGGTTTGAATCCAAACATCAGATTTATTGATAAGAAGAAAAAAACATAGAAAATCAGCAGAATGATCCTTTAAAAGAGGTTTAGAATAAGAGAGAAATGAAGCTCAATGTTAAAAAGTGTTTTTCCCTTTAAGAGGAAGATGAGAGCTTTCATCAGAGCATAAAGGATCCATATGTAACAACAGCTGGATCCTTTAAAGCGTCTCCATCAGCACTGTGAGTCTGTTTCAAACCCTCATCCAGACTGATTGTACATCACCAATTAACTCCTCTACACCGTCTGTGCGTCTCTGTGAGCCTGTAAAACCTCCTCGGGGCTGATTGAACGTCGTTTGTTCCTCTGATCCGGCTCTCTGAGTTTTAATGAACGCTGACTCCTCTCCTCGTGTAAACACAGTAGTGTTGCGTGTCGGTCCGCCCACTCGGCGCTGCGTCTCTGTCGTTTCATTTGCCTCACAGCGAGGGAATCAGATCTGCTGTCCTTCATTAGCAGCTTGTTTGTATGAAGCTCCTTTTTTTTAACAAAAATGAGATTTTCTCGTCAGTATATTCAGCGCAGAGCCGGAGGTGGCAGATGCAACAACACGCTGCCATCTTTCAACTAAATTAAGACATGAAGACGTGGGAGACGCACATCTTCTCCCAGCATCCTCAGCTTGCAGTTAGAGTCGAGATCTGGCTCCAGGTTGTAGAGAGGTCATGACATCATGGTGTCAGACAGGTTTTAGGGTTTTCTATTTATGCCTTAAAGGAGGTTCCCAGTGTTTCTAGTGTGTCTATAACCAGCATAATCCTGTTCATACTGGATATTCAAATGTTGTTTTTTCTATGGAAGTGATGGAGGCCAAAATCCACAGTGTGTCCACACAGTCATTTAAAAGTCTGTGTGAAGCTTCTATTCAGCTTCAGCAGTCTGAGTTAGTCATATCAAGTGGATATCTGACACATTTACAGTCTTTTTAAGCATCAAATTCCCTCTTTGTGCTTTTGGTTCAGATGAGATCCAGATGTCCAGCTCTATATTTATATTCTGGGGCTCTACTGGAATATCTTTGCATGATTTCCAGTTAAAAACTCCTTATTTATCTTCTACTGGTCCTTTATGCAGCCCCTCAGTTCAGCCTCTGTCTGAAACAGGCCGTTTTAGCTCCTGTCTCTTTAAGGCCCGCCTCCTGATGAGCCCACTCTGTTCTGATTGGTCAGCTTTCAGGAATCTTCCTCTGGCTCCGGAGGCTACGTAAACAAACTATAGTAGCAGGATTTCACTTCTTTTTCTCCTTCTTTACTCCAAATGTCAACTTCTCAAATCCATCCGAACATGTTGGAGCTGAACAACACATGGAAACACCTTAGCAACCACCTTAGCAACCACCTTGGCAACCAAGGCTAGGGCGTCAGCTCATCGGCAATATAGAAAAAACGGTTGCAAAGGAAGCGTTCAGAGCAGGTTGAAGCCCTGACTTTTGACTTGCAGGCAGCATCTCTACATTCATTCAGCTCAAGTTTTGGAACTTTGACCGTGTTTAACATCCGACATCAGAACAGGATATAAATAACAGAAAACCACTAAAAGCAGAATATGAACCCTTTAAGGTTAGGAGACCTTGGTTAAGGTTAGGGGACGATCGTGGTCATGGTTTTTGTTACCATGTATTATCTCTCCTGTCGGTTCAGATTCTGCCACTCCCATCTGCCCTCCAGTAACCTCAGTAACCTCCTCTTCATTACCCAGCAGTATAAACACCAGCCCACTGTCACTCGCTTCCTACACAGGTAGATGATGAAGCCGAAGCTCATTGAGATGTACCCCCACCCTGAGTCTCTCCCCTGGTTCCTTAACGCCTCCAGACTCATCAAGATCCACTTGACCCCCGTTCATCTCCTTCAAATCCAGCCGTCAAACCAAATAAACTATTTTGTGTGTACCGTACAAATGGCGTGCTCTTTGTCAGTGAAACAATGCTGACTCACAGTTGACTCATCCATCCACCACGAGCTCCTCCCGACATGGACTCTGTGGCTCTATACGAACATCAGCTGATTTTCTCCTTGAACATAAACGTGTGGTTTTAGCACACGTGCCATAAATGAATAAATGATCCTATTTTTGTGGCGCGGACAGTCACTGAAACGTGTCGTTCTGCTGTCAACATGGTGAAGATCTTTTCAGGTGCAGAGCTCTCTCAGCCACCGTGTAGAAAGTTTATTATTTTACAGGCTGCTTTATTGTAATCTTTTGTTGGGTTTCACTTCCTCTCATGCATTCAGGGTCACGGTGAGCAGAGTTCTGGAGGACAGAAAAAGACTAAATCTCTACATGTGTGATTTCAGTGTTTCTTTCCGTCGGTTTCCTCAGGAGAGGAAGACGAGAGGAGACGCTCCAGCGATCTGCCTCTGAGTTTCATGAAGGACAGCGTCTCCTCGCTCTGCTGTCCGTCTTTAAAACTACAAGTTCCCAACGGAGGAGAAACTCTCCGACCGAGGGGCAGAGAGAGGAGGGAGGTGTTCTAACCGTCCTGTGACGTGTTTGACAGACTTCGTTATTCAGAGAGTGAGCTGACTCGTCTCAAACCGACCAACCGGAACGCAGGAAAGGAAAAGGAAGAAGGGATCAGTGTGGTGATGCAGGACGCTGCCGGAGGAAACAGACACCTGGTCAACCTGACAGCTTAAAGGATCATTCTGGGGATTTTAGATATTTTTCTTATTATCAATAAATCTCATGTTTGGATCCAAACCAACAATGAACTGATCTACTAACAAGTATTGTGTGTGTAGACCTCATGTTCCTTCAACATGAAGAGTTCGGTCACGTTAGTTTGTTAATAACAGCATCATGCTTTCAGTCTCAGGAGAGCAGTTCTGTGTAAAGCAGACGCCACTGAGCATGTGCAGGAACACGGTTCTGTTTGCAGCTTTGCTGAAACATTTATACATTCAAAGTTAAAGCTCACCTGTTTTACTTTGACTGAGCACTAACTCAGACAGATGTACAGTCACTTTACCTACCTTCATTACTAGTTTTTAAATAATTAGGGACTGAACCCAAAAGGCAGAGGACTACTGTAAAACAGTAAGGGTGAGGACCCTGTTGTTTTTTGTTTGTTTGTTTGTTTCTTTATTATTACACCACTTAAACCCTTAATTTGACCCCCTAAACATGCTCAAAAACTCACTAAATTTGGCATGCACATCAGATCTGGTGAACTATATGATAAAATGTAAAAATTAACCCCTAAAGTGCCAAAATGTGCTCTCTAGCGCCACCTATGTAACTAAAATGGCCGCCACGGCCCATAAGAATGTCGTAGAGAGATCAAACCAAAACTCAATTATTCGTCTCATCAAGACCTACAAATCATACGCTGACACCCCTGACCTAAATCCAACAGGAAGTCCTTACTCTAAAATCCTCCTCTCCAACTGCTCCTGGTGATGTCACTCCCTCAGTGCTGTGAAACATTCAACAATACACACTCATTATAAAATCACAGGAGGAGCAAGAAAAGACTTTAAAACTCACACTCTAATATCTCAAAAACAATAAAAGATAGAAAACACATGTAAATTCAAGATTTATAGGTCAAAGTCTGGTGACTCATTTAAAGTTCAAATGAAGTTTGTATCTAAAACTATGTGGAAGCAGTAAATGTTCAAAAAGGTGTGGGTTCGCTCACACTCTCCATTCAAATATATGAGTATTTTTCTGTGTCCAGCTGCAGTTACTTATTGTCTCTACACACCTGACAGTATACACTTTCAAAATAAAAGCACACCACACTTGTAAGAAATATCCCTCTTAAAAAGCAAAATGATCCCGACAGGCCAGAGTGCGAGGTCCCGACCAACGCTGCTCGCAGCTTTAATTTTAATCTGATTTACTTTAATAGTTATTTTATTACCCCCATGCTGGTGTTTTTATTTAATAATGTTTATCTGTTCTTGCTGTAATATTCATTTATTTTCTGTAAAGCACTTTTTAATCGCCCTGCTATGAAATGTGCTGCATAAATACAGTCGTGTTGCCTTTTTGTGCCACATATCACAACCTCCTGACTTCGTATTACACTGTGAATTTCTCAAAGAGCTTCAGAACAAGAAGTTTCCTACGAACACGTCTGAAGCCCTTTTCACTCAGGACTAGTATTACGTGGTTTAGATTCACTCTGGACAAGCAAAGTCTGTATTTTACTTGAATTTACTGACGTTATCCCCTCGGATATGATTAAGAATATCAAGGTTTTGTTTAACATCCAACAACAAATCACAGAAATGCCGATCAGCACTGGACTAACATTATCACATGACCTCTGTGTTGAGGTGAAATATGGTAATTTGCTTTACAAATTACAGACATGCAGGCAGATTTGCACAGGATTAAGATCACAGACGACCTCTGCAATTATCATGAATTACTGGAGGTCCCTGCTGGTCCATGCTGGTCCTGTGCAAACAGCTCAGCAACCAACTACAGTCTGAAGAAACACAGAACAGAAACTATCACAGCTGCAGCTGTCTGAAGGTTTTAAACAGACAGTAATGAAACAAAGAAAGCAGATGATTGACAGCAGATAATCATCAGACAAACAGCTAAACAAACAATTAGAAGCAAAAATCAACAAATCCTGAAGGAGGTTTGGTTGATGTGGTGATGTATCTGCTGCTGTTAATCAGCTGCTGTGACGAGTGACAGATGGAGAAGAGAGTGCTCATGGGTAGCAATTATTCAATCAACACACACACACAGGCTGTGATTTTAATAAGGGCCAATAGCGTCCTTGTTAGAAGGTGTTATTACGTTATTAGAAGCTTAAAATTAGATCTTTGAAACTAAACACAGACGGACAGAACGAATCCCAGTTGATTTAAAACATAAAGACTCAGACGGTGTGAAAGAAATATTCACATCCTTTACTGCAGTAAAAGTACATAAGTATTATGAGCTTGATGTAGTTAAAGTATTGCAGTAATAGTAGTATTTTGTAGTATTTTGGTCCTCTGACTCATAGAGGAACATTAACTTGTAGTTTGTCTCATTAGAGATGTTTATGTTTATATCTGATGTTTGAGAAGAATAAAGTATAAAGTTTCATGTAAACACCAGCGTGAATGTTCACCATCATCATCATCATCATCACCATCATCATCATCAACCTGCACTAATAAACATTCTCCACCTGTGACAAGGTGAACTCACTTATCATAAACCATCTCAACAAAAAAAAACAGGAAAATATGTTTTAAAAATGGAAAAATAAATGATTTATTACAAGAAAGAAGAAAAAATAATGAGAAGAAAACAACTAAAAAGAAATAAAATTAAATAAATATATAATCTGAGAAATTAATAAATAAATAAAAAGGAAGAAAACTGAATAATTCAAAAAAGATTACAAAATAAAACTATTTAAAACTGAAATAATAATAAATAATTCATTATTTTTTAAAAAAAACAGAAAAATAAATATGAAAAAAATATTAAATTCTTTAACTTTAAGTTTTATTTTCTGATCTTCTACAAGATATTAACAGAAAAACTGATGATTCAAGTTTTTATCATTAATCAATAATTTGTTTGTCATATGTATAAAAATATAAACTTCTGACCAAATAACTTCCTGTTACGGCTTAAATCACATTTAGTCACATCATCATCATCATCACATCATCATCATCATCATCATCACATCATCACCATCATCATCACTTCATCATCACATCATCATCATCACTTCATCATCATCATCATCATCATCACACCGAGGGATCAATATAAAGCATAAACCAGCAGGACGTCACATGACAGTCACATGTGACTGGCAGCACAGGTTCAGGTTCTGGTTCTGGTTCAGGTTCAGGTTCAGGTTCTGGTTTTGGTTCTCACCGTGGTGGTCTTCACTCGGCCTCCTGGTTGCGTGCAGGTCCAGCCCGACTGACTGACCAGGAGGTCACAACCTTCATCATCCAAACACGGACTCATCGCACACCACTGACGACTACTGACGATACCAACTGAGGAGGAGGAGGAGGAGGAAGGGGAGGAGGAAGAGGAAGAGGAAGGGGAAGGGGAAGGGGAGAAGGAGGGGGACAACGAGGAGTTGGAGGAAGAGGAAGAAATAGAGGAGGGGGAGAAAGAAGGGAAGAAGTGCAGGAGGAAGAAGAGGAGGGGTGAGGGGAGGAAGAGGAGAAGAGAAGAAGAAAAGCAGCAGGTGAGTTTATTAGTTTCATCATATTTTGTTTTGTTTTGTTGATCGTTGATTCGCTGCTGGATGAAACTTCATCATAAATAAATATTGTGAATGTTTACAAACCAAAGAACACGTCATCAATATCTGATATGATTATTACTGATCATGAACTCAAACATCAGCAGACGAACATCTGGTTTTATGAACGAGACGCTAAAACAGAGAAGAAGAAGAAGAAGAAGTTTATATGAAAGAGACTTGTGTTGAGTGAAAAGTTGTCATGTGACTTTTTTTTTTTAATTAAGACTCAAATTATTTCCTCCATAAACTTACAACTTTAATTCAACTTTTGTTCCTGAAATTGTGACTTTATTCTCATAACATGTCTTTTTCTTGAAATGCTGACAGAATATTACATCATTACGCCCGTATATCATCCTCGTTATGACGTCAGAGGACTGATTCTGTTTACTGCTCTCACCTCCTCTTCATCACACATTCTGCTATTTATAAAGAAATAGGACATTTGCATATTGTGGCTCTCTGATTGGCCCACAGAGAGAGAGAGAGAGAGGAAGGATGATAAAGAGGAGGAGGAGGAGGAAGAGGAGGAGGAAGAAGAGCGTTCGTGCCAATTCTTTTAATTACATCCATGTTTCCTTCCAACCAGCAGACACAACGTCCAACTGACTCACATTCAAAACCACGAGTCATTCTGGTCTCAGTCTCTGAATCCAGACCGTCTGATAAATGGAAATTATTTCTCCGTTAATAAGATTTAAAGACTCACAGCAGCTTTGACGTCGCTGTGTGGGGCGTTGATTGACAGCTGTGATTGACAGTCGGCTCACCTGCTGCTCTCACACTGAGTCACAATAATAAAACACTAATGTCACAATATTTCACTAAGTTTGATGTGACACACGTCGCTACAGTAGAAGCTAACAGGTTAGCCGACATCACGGACAGTTTACCGTCTCCCACGTAGCTTCAGCTCGTCTGCTGCTGGTCTGATTTTACCCTCCGAGACGCATCAGAAGCTTGATTTATTCAAACATTCTGGTTTAATCTGCTTGTTTTTCTTTTCTTCTTCATCTGTTTTTTATTGATTTTTTTTCTGACTTTGTGCTGCTGTTCTGACTTTACACTGAGCTGTAATCTTTGTGTGAAATATGCCATCCATACAAATCAAGTTATTATTATAAGTTATTAAAGTAGCTAACATTTGTGCATCGCTTGTTTCCAGAGCGTGAAAAATAAAATCCTTATTTAGAAAGTCGGACCATGAAGACGGAGGAGATGTTTCAGTTCTTCTACAGTTTAAACTCTTCTGGTTAAATCATCAGAACGAAAGATGCATTTCAGCAAGAAACAGCCAATCACAGAGCTTAAAATTCGGTCACATGCGCCACCGACTGCGAGCAGAAACTAAAGATTATGACGCTTCGAGTGGATTAAGTAACCATGGTAACATGTTTTGTTTACAACTTCGGTGTCGAAGCGTTTTGAGTTCATTGCGCTCCGTTTCGCGCCTATGGCTTCGTATTCAGAGCAGCAGCAGAGGCTCATGGGTAATGTAGTATTCTTATCCGTCTGCTAACGTCATAAACAGAACATGAATAGAGACCGTTTTACGTTTCGAGGACATTTAATCTGAAAGTTCTGACTCCAAGAGGCGGGAAAACGCTGAATGACTTTATATATCATATTCCAAACTGTAACACACGTTACTAACCGCTGTCACATGACACATTAAACTCGTGTACATTAAAACTATCTTACAGCACAAACAACAATATGTTCCTGAATTCAAACATCCGAAAACAAAACAACAGCAAATATAAACATAACTTTAGTAAAATCCACCTTTAATCCTCTTCAAAATAAACTTGAACTTTACATAAACTATGAATGAGCTTAAATAATGTTAGAACATATTTAGCATGTGATTACGACAGAAACAAAGACTGAACTGAAAACCGGACTTTAAATACGCAACTTCTGATTACAAAATGAACACAGGCGAGGCAATCGACAAAGGCGGGAAAAGACAGGAAGTAAAGGTAGCAAAACACAAGGAGACAAGACATTTCAAAATAAGGCAGGAACTAAAAATCCCAAAACACAAACAAAGTCCTGACAGGATGTGACAGCGAAGACGTGAGGAGAGAAGGAAACGAGGAAAAGTGATTTTAAAGAAAGAGACGTCCTTTCTGTCAGTTTCTGATGACGGCGGCAGTTTGTATCTGCACATATATGTACCGTTACTGCCAGCAGAGCAGTGTTTCCTCTCTGAATCATGTGACAAACTACCTGCAAACTGCTCCGACACTGAACACACATCTACTGTCAGAATGTGTTAATATTATGTATTTATTTATGATTAAAATGTCTTCTAAACTGTAGAAATGATTAATTATAAAGCAGTAATTATGTAAATAAATCTGATATTAAACTATAGATTCTACCTGATGCAGCCTCAACATGTGATTAACGATTAAAAATGTTTCTTGCTGACAGACTTTATTTTATGTGTGATAAAGGTTCACGGAGGAGATAACAGATAATTAAAACATAAGGATGCACTTTTAATTTGTGCATAAAAAAAACATGATCAACCTTTATCACAAGTAAAATTAAAGTCTGTCAGCAAGAAACATTTTTAACATTTGAATCATTTCCATTCAGTCACAATGTGAAGCTGCATCAGAATTTATGAAATCTCGTTTAAAATTTGGACACATTTGGTTTGAAATCTGACTTCAGACGTGTTTGAGATGACGCGACATACGTTAACATACCGTCATACAGCGTGACGTGATGTAACATAATGCCATGCAGCAAGGTAATCAGGGTGTTGTAACGCAGTTTAACATGACGTGAGGTAATAAAACATAACACAGCAGGACATGATGTAGTGAAAGATAATATAACATAGAATAGATATATATAGATAATTTGGGCCTGATGATGTCTTTAGAGCCGTGTCCTCTCTGTTGGAGTCTGTTTCTGTCACCTCATTTGAAAATTAATTCTTCACTCGGAGGGACTTCCTGCTTTCTAGGCGACATTTTACCGACACGATCGCTCCTTCTGTTCCCGCCGCTACGCCGCTAAACGAGGCTCGGTGCGGCCGGTTGTACGGGGGGGGGGGGGGGTGTAATACATCAGCAGGTAATCAGCTCGCTCCCTCCGCGGCGGCGGAGCAGCGCTAGGATGGTGATCGCCTGTTAGCCCCCAATTATCAAACCAATTTCCTGTCCAACAAACAGCAGCAGCTCCTCTCAGCCGGGATCTTTAATTAAATTCTCCATCAAGATTCTCCAGACTGTAGAAATACTTCAAAAGCTCTTGATGGTTATTTTTAGGATTTAGGTTTACATTAAGTTTAAAGAATAGTTATAATAAAGCTTGTTAAAGGAAGATTCTGACATTTTTTCTGTTAGATGTTCAGATGGATATTTCTACGACGGACATGTTTAGCCTAGCTTAGCACAAAGACTGCAGGCGGGGGGGGAACTGCTAGCTTATTACCTTCCAACAACTCAAACTCTGTCTCTGTTCACCAATCCATCCTGTTAGCCTAAAAGCTAACCTTGAGCTAGCTGGGCAAAAAGCTAACTCTAAGCTAACGGTAACTTGCTAGGTTTGAGCTCTGTCCCGACTACTGTTAGCTAACGTTATTCAATGTTATTTAGATCCAGATAAATCCTGATAGATTGTAGATCCTGAAAGATTCTGATCCTTTCTTTCTCTCTCTGACTTCTTCTTCTTCTGTTTTCAGACGTAGCTGATGTGTTAGCTGCAGATTTATTGAAGTGAAGTTTCTCTTCTGACTTGTGAATTGATCATATTTTTGCAGGTTTTTCTGGGTTTATTGTGATTAATCAGGTGATGATGATCAGCTGTGATAGAAGGAGGTGGGACTGAGTCTGGACTTCGTCAACTAACATGTACGAAACATGTAAAACCACGGTGGTTGTATTAATGAGAACTCACACGGGACTCAAAGATGGCGTCCTGTTCATTCTCATGACGGTTGCTCAGTGATGCATGAAGCCAAAAAATCTGCTACCGACTGTAAAGAAACGAGCCGGACGTTGCTGACACGTCTGCACTTGAATGGGGATGAAATCATTTAACTGTGTGACTTCAGGTTTCAAAAAGCAGTGTTTTTCCCTCTAAACTTCTCACATGCTTTCATTTCAATAAATGTTCAAATGAACCAATATTTCAGCAAAAATCAAGCTTGTAATACTTATGTACTTCTACAGTTGTAGGATGTTTCATGCAGGACTTTTTTACATTGTTGTATTGGTACTTTTTGGTACTTTTACTGCAGTAAAGCATCTTCCATCACTGTCAGTTTAATAGAAGTTAAACCATGATGGAGCAGAAACACTGAACTCTGCTGATTGTGTTTTCGTTGTGGTTAATAAGCTCTTTAATGTCTCTGCTGCTCTGTGGTTGTTTCATCCTCCAGGTTTGGTTATGAAATCATTTAAACACCTCTCTCTCCCTGTGGCTCGACGGCGCAGCACTGAGCGCGCTCAGATTCCCCCCCTGAGATGTGATGAGATGTGTCAGAGAGCAGAGCGGCAGGAAACAAAGAGGACGGAGTCTAATCACAGCTCCTCCGACTTCCCGCTGAGGACGAGAATGGAAGCCGACAGCGGCCATCACACGAGTTAATTCGCCTCTTTCCTCCGTCGCTACGTGACGTCCTCCTGAGCGAGCACGCCGCACGCTTCTCTCCGTAACGCCTCCTTTAGCTCAGCAGCGTCTCGGCCTCGCAGCGAGGCTGTAAACGCTGCTGTTTCCAGGAATCACACCGAACACGTCGACTCAAAGAGAATCTGATAAATGTCCGACCAGGACCTGAAACATCACGCTGACATGTAACTGGGAGCGAAGGTCACAAAACCAGTGATTGGTTCGATATGTAGTTCACATGAATTCACACATAATTAGAGACTTATAGATTTAAAAGCTTGGTTTTCTGTGTTTTTCCTTTCCAACAATTTGGGTTTTCTCAATTATATTATTATTAATTGATTATTGGTCTGAATGTGATTACTGTCTTCAGACCAGTATCTGTGTCCCACTGGTTTACATCATATAACGGTTCAGTAATGTTGGTTTCAGAGATGTTACTGGCAGAATTATTCATGAATGGACCCCATTAACAAGAAGCTTCTCTTCATGAAGAGCCTGATTAACCTTTTACTTTATTCATCTATCAGCTGCTGTATGTTATTAATATTCATTACAGATTGATGAGTGTTTGTATTATTATTGTATTATTGTTAAAGTTGTTACAGTCGTGCTGCATTATGTTTGTGTCTGTCTGTGTTTTAAACATTCAGGGACGATGTCAGGACGAGTCTGTCCTCATAAAAACAACAACAGGTCATAACGTCAGTCTGTAGTTAGTTTGAGTGACAGCTGTCAGCTAGCGGTCGTCATAGTAACTGTGAGGTGGAGCAGTGATGCAGGTCACATGACGTTTATATATATATTTGGACACATCGATGAACGGAGGCTTTAACCCTGTTTCCAACCCCCAAACTTGATTATTGTTGCCATGGCGACGAAGGTGGCCTAACTTTAAGGAAGTAGTAACTTTAACCCACCGCGTGTTTCTCTGACCTTAAAGTGATCATTTTAACCCCAAACCATCATCTTTACTAAACCCAACCATCATCATCAAACATCGTTATTGATCAACAGTGACGTGTCGATGATGTCATCGTCCTGCTGATAGAGACGTTGCTATTAGTGACGGAAGAATCACCAGCATAAATGTTCACGATGCAACTGCACCGTTAGAAAAAAGTGCACCGGATACAATCTGAGCTGAACTAGTGATGCATCGGTTCTAACATCTTTGCATCGGTAAAATCCAATTTATTTGTATGTAATTATTAATTATTATTATTTAGAAATGTGACCAATCATTTGATATTCAGATTGATTCTTCCTCTCTAAACGTCTGGACGGATCTCGCGCTCTAGTATTAATTAATTTATCAGAGTAAGAGGATTATTAAATTATTCTGACAGTAATTGTTCAGGTTACAGAGTGAATTCATGTAAACTAGAGACACTACAAAGGAAAAAGGTTGTTAGTGAAAGATTCAAGTGTTTCTTTAGAGATTAAGAACAAACAGCTTTAAATAAAGAAATAAATATCTAATGTAAAAATGACACTTTTTTAGTTCATTTATGATTTGCTGTATACTTAAATAAAACTAAACTCTCTGTAACATATTGATTTGCATCAGTAGCTTCATATGTATCTATGTATCAATGTGTCTGTTGCAGCAGCTTCAGTGATGAAGATGTTCATCTTCATCTGTAGCTCCTGTGTGTCGAACACACGGATCTGCTCAACATGTTAGAAATGTTTTCACATTAAATACATTTACAAATCACAACATGTGTGAATTTCAGTTAAAATTACATAAATTGAAAAGTGCTTTTTTTGTAATGATCCATAAAAAAATCTAAACCATGATTACATTTTTTAAAGTTGGCAGTGAAGCGACCGACAGTTACATTTATACATTTCAATCTTGTTTCATAACAAGATTAATATTAATATTAATAAACTGATCTGAAAACATTTAATGAAAAGTTGAAACATTCACTGAAACAAAACCAAACCTGCGATCACTGATCACGTGATCACGTGCACATAGACGGACAGATACACACACACGTGCAACACATGTAAAAGGATTGTTATGTGATATAAATACTGTTGTTATTAAAAATGTCACTATTTATTATGAGCTTTATTTAATTAATAATCATTTAAAGTCTAACCAGGGTCAGAGGTTGAAAATGATTCTTGGTTATAGATCCTATATGTATATGTATCACATCTGTTTCATGTTATTTGAACCTGTTAATGTTTTTTGCATCATCTGACAAATAAACTAATAAAAAAAAAAAGAGTGAAAGTTTTTATCTGGTAATTAATGGACATTCCTGCACTTCACTTATTAAACTGGTCTTAAATTATTTTAATTTATTTCCAACAATTCATTCCTTTGTTTTTTACTAAGTTGCATTTAGTGTAAAATGTTTTATTTACTTTTTGTATCAAACGATCTGATTCTGATGTTAATTTCTACTTGTTTTGATTTGATTTGATAGTTAAAAGACTTTTGTTGGATCAAACCTCGTTCACCTGCAGGTCTCTGACCAATCAGAGCTCAGGATGGATGGAGGTGTTTCCAGGCGTTAAATATAGAAAACAGACTTTCACACTAACGAACAGAACGGAGACACAGTGGATTAATCTCCGGTATCAGTGAACACCTGCGACGCAGCGTCCTCGCGCTGATTAATGAATGATCGCCGCTCAGATCCGTCTGCCGCCGCTGCCGCTCAGCGCCGTTCATTTATCCAAAAAAAAAAAAAAACAGAGAGAGGCCATTTTATAATCACTTCATTCATCAACTGCAGCGTCCAGAAAGAGAGACGCTGCTTCGTCCCCCCCGAGGACGAGACGAACAGAAGAAAAACACAAAAAGGAAATGAAGCAAAAAACAAACAGATGGAAGAAAACAGGAGGAAACATTATTCCTCCTCTAAAGAAAGAACAGAGAGTTTGATGAGCTGCAGGTTGTTTCTCTCCTTCACATCACCTTTCCTTCCTTTATATCTCATAATAAGTGATACATGGCTCCTACATGCAGATGTTATAATCACAAAGAAACGTTTTAATAATTAGAAGATGCAAGTTTGATGGTTGTGAATTCATACAGATCTCAGTCATGAGACACAGACGTATTGATCAGGGAATAAAACGTGAACAGGAAGGAACAGGAAGGTTTCCTGTTTCTCATGTTTGAGTTTTAATCATCGATGTCAGTCTGATACGATTTAATGACTGAACTAAAACAGCGACATCATCGTTTTATGTCCCGACTCAGATTAATAAGCAGCAGCTCAGTCAGATTATTGTTTTATTGATTGATGTGATCAGCTTTATAAAATCAAACTTCCGTTCTGTATCTTGTGGGTTTTCCGGTTTTCCTCGGAAAACGATGATTCCTCTCAGTGGAACCTCTGCTTCCTGTGATGCATGCTGGGAATCAGGAGTCCGGCGTGCCGAGACGTATTCGCCCCCCCCACGAGGCCCGCCGGGAGCTTTGAGACGTGAGAGGACAGATAAGAACCGACCAGCAGACGCGAGCAGCCGCCTCACATACAAACTGACGTAAACACCGACGAGCAGCTCTGAGCGGCGGAGCGAATCATCTGAAGAGCTCAGACAGACAGAACTTTATTTATCACAAAGGAAATATAGACTTAGGCTGCAACTAGACGTGAGCCCGAACACAAAGACATTCAGCAAAGCACAAATAATGAGTTTCATACAAATATTTAAAAAAACATTTGGATTTTTAAGCCTCTTTCCACTTTTATTCGAATACAAATACAAATAATTTTGCTGCCTCAACAAATACAAATACAAATACAAATACTGAGCTTTCTGCACATCTGTAGCTGCAAACAACAATTATATCTTTGATTATTCGTTGGTTTTGTCATAAAATGTTAAGATATTGAATTTACTGACATATATGACGAGTAAAGAGACGACAGCACTGAAACCATACTGAGTTAATGTTACCATGGAAACCTCCTAACACAGATTCAGTTCAGCTGGTTATAATCTGCTCTGATCAGGGTTTGTTATTGATTGTTAATAACTTTGTGTATCTTTTGAACGTCGTCTGCAGCTTGTTGTGTTTTTAACAGATTGATAGTGACGATAGTGAACTCCATGTTGTTGGTGATTTATGGATCCAGTGTCATGTTTGTCTCATTTTATTGTTTTTAAGATTAGTTCAAGAAAAGCAGAACTTTATTCATCACAAAGTCAAATACAGACATAAATACACTGAGCTGCAACTAACATTGACTTCTCTGATTCATCGTTTATAGTTTATAATTTCTTACATCCTAAAATGTTAAGATATTCAATTATTAGTAGTATAAGTATTTGGAATTTTTGCTTGAAGAATGAAGAAAAGATTAATTTTATTTCAATTGACTAATTACTAATGAATCGACTGATTGCAGCTCTAAAATATACAACATAACAAACTAGAATAGATGAAATGAAATAAAGGTAAATGAGGTGAACGTGGTTCTGATGTTCGGCTGCAGACAGAAACTGCCGCCTGCTTCGTGCTGTTTTATTCAACATGTTATTATTGATGCGTCATGTTTCTGTCAGATCCTCTAACATCTGTCTGCCCTCAGAATCAGCAGCTGTCAGCACTTTCTCTCTGTGCAGAGCGTCTGCTTTTATGTCCTTTTATGTCCCCGTGTGAGTCTTGTGTGGGTCTGATTTACAGACTGCACAGACCAGCGTACGTACATATAAACACATATAACAGCTCGTTAGCGGATGCTGCGCTAGTTTTTAACAAGGAGGTTATTTATTGCAAACTTGATACCTTTCATATTGTAAAACTGTAGCTCATCATCACAAGCAGAATCCTGCCAAAATGTTTTGTTTTCTGTGTTTTTGCTGTTTATTGGTCCAGTTTAGTTACTGCAGTATAGACGACATGTAGTCTGATGAGTCTGTACAGACAGTGGTGGTCATTTAACAGCTGTAGTTACTACGGCTGCAACTCGTTGTCATTATCAATTAATCTGTCAATTATTTTCCTGATGAATCAATTTGTTGTTTTGTCCATAAAATGTCAAAACAAAATGTGGATCAATGTTTCCTAAAGTCCAAGATGACGTCATCAAATGATAATCAGTTTACTGTCAGACGACTGAAGAAACCAGAAAAATTATTCATTGGACTTTTTAGAAAATGACTCAAAATAATTAATTGATTATCAAGATAGTTGCTGATTAATTTAATAGATGGCAACTAATTGATTAATCAACTAATTGTTGCAGCTGTAGTTACGTTGTAGAGTGAAACAATCAAAACATAGAATCAGTTCATAAAATATGAATAACCAACAGTATATAAAATGAGCTCAATCTTGACCAGCTACAACATTACAGTCAACTAACTAATGCATCAATAATTAAATATTATATCCATGTGTACATTATCCCCAAAAATATAATATAATGCTGACACCAGCTACTCTGCATAATCAGACGTGTAACTTTTGATACTTTAAGTATATTGTTTTTGTAACAATAGTAAGTACAAATATATAGATATAGATAGTGGCATCACTACTGTTACTTAAATGACTGATCTGAATACTAATCAGGTCTACGGGTCCCAGTTGAAAAAGTGTTTTTGTTTGTTACCTGAGATCACAACAGAAAACACAAACTGACATAAATACCAACATAAAGGTGACAGATGTGGGTTCAGTTTTACACTGAATACTTTATGAAATACAACTCTTTCTGCAGGACATTTATAATAATTTGTCATTCACATTGATCAAGGTTAAAGATCAGAGTGATCAATACATCAGATCAGCCTGCTCACCCATCATAGCTCCACTGTGTTCTTAACTGAACCCTCGGCTGCCTCTTGCATCACTAACATTTCTATTAGTGTTCTCTAATGTGCAGCTGGACTGATCTGCTGTCCACATACTTTTGGCCATATATTGATGAAGGGTAGCACAGCTGGTCTGATCATCTTTAATCTGACAGCCAGCAGCAGCTCTGACTGAGTGAAGAGGTCAGTTAGAGTTTAAGCTGTTTGAACATCTCCAAAAACTAAAACCAAAGCATCAGGGAGGAAAAAGTAGGAACTGGCTGACGAGACTCAGAAAACAGGTCACAGTGATCAGCAACGTTCTCACGATGAGTCTGCTGGTGAAAAAATATCCTCCCAAAGCAGCAGAACACATCCAAACCAGCTGTGATCCATAATGTTCAACCACGAACCCGTTCATCACCGACGTGAATCCGTTCAACACCGACGTGAACCCGCTCATCACCGACGTGAACCCCTTCATCTCCGACGTGAACCCGTTCAACACCGACGTGAACCCGTTCAACACCGACGTGAACCCCTTCATCTCCGACGTGAACCCCTTCATCTCCGACGTGAACCCCTTCATCTCCGACGTGAACCCGTTCATCACCGACGTGAACCCCTTCATCTCCGACGTGAACCCGTTCAACACCGACGTGAACCCCTTCATCACCGACGTGAACCCGTTCAACACCGACGTGAACCCCTTCATCACCGACGTGAACCCCTTCATCTCCGACGTGAACCCGTTCAACACCGACGTGAACCCGTTCAACACCGACGTGAACCCGTTCAACACCGACGTGAACCCCTTCATCACCGACGTGAACCCGTTCATCACCGACGTGAACCCCTTCATCTCCGACGTGAACCCCTTCATCTCCGACGTGAACCCGTTCATCACCGACGTGAACCCGTTCATCACCGACGTGAACCCGTTCATCACCGACGTGAACCCGTTCATCACCGTCGTGAACCCGTTCAACACCGTCGTGAACCCGTTCAACACCGACGTGAACCCGTTCATCACCGACGTGAACCCGTTCATCACCGTCGTGAACCCGTTCAACACCGACGTGAACCCCTTCATCACCGACGTGAACCCGTTCAACACCGACGTGAACCCGTTCAACACCGACGTGAACCCGTTCATCTCCGACGTGAACCCGTTCATCACCGACGTGAACCCGTTCATCAACATGAACCCGTTCATCACCAACGTGAACCCCTTCATCTCCGACGTGAACCCGTTCAACACCGACGTGAACCCGTTCAACACCGACGTGAACCCGTTCAACACCGACGTGAACCCGTTCATCAACATGAACCCGTTCATCACCGACATGAACCCCTTCATCACCGACGTGAACCCGTTCAACACCGACGTGAACCCGTTCAACACCGACGTGAACCCGTTCAACACCGACGTGAACCCTTTCATCTCCAACATGAACCCGTTCATCAACATGAACCCGTTCATCTCTAAATTTGTCTGATTTACATGTTGTATCTTGTTGACGAGCTATACGCTCATCTATCAGCTGAGCGTCGTTATCAGTAGAGTTTGGCCTGATTGTCTTGGCTGTAGGGAAAAAGTTGTTCTCTTTTAAGACAAATGTGAAAGAAAATATTTGAAGTTTTATTAAACTGAAGCTTTCTAGAGGAGACAGCAGCAGGACAGACTGAAACAACAGTGTGAACATCAGCAGCCTGTAACAACCGAGGCCCTCCAGCTGTTGTCATCGTCTCCAGATGGCAGAAACAGAAAGAGAAAGAAAGCCGGTGATGAAATGCGATGCAACTCTGAGCTGCGACTTTGTGAACCTGACAATCCAGATGAAGATTCTGCAAACTGGGAGACATCTGAACTCACTAATTCTTCATTTAACCCTGAAAACACTTCAGTCTATGGGAAGTATCCAACTGGTCCTTATGAATTATTCATATCTCTGTTTACATGATTCTAACAGTCTCTGGGTTTCTGATCATCTGTGTGCAGCTGTGTCTTGATTTCTCACCATCTCAGCCTTATCCTGGTTTTCAGAAACCTGGATATGATACGTGGTGTACTCCAGTAGAAACCAGGATATGATACGAGGTGTACTCCAGTAGAAACCTGGATATGCTACGTGGTGTACTCCAGTAGAAACCTGGATATGATACGAGGTGTACTCCAGTAGAAACCTGGATATGATACGAGGTGTACTCCAGTAGAAACCTGGATATGATACGAGGTGTACTCCAGTAGAAACCTGGATATGCTACGTGGTGTACTCCAGTAGAAACCAGGATGCGGTTGCGTGTGAACACCAGGAGCCAGATGCACAAAGACGGAAACATGCAGACACAGTATTTCCATCAGATTCATAAAGCCGTGCGTACGCATGGGTCTGTTTTATAAATCTCAATCATGGTGGAACTACGTGCACGAGCCTCATTTCTACTCCCACAATTATCCATAAACGGATGAAGACGCTCCTAATCAGCTGCTTTCATATCAACATGCTGTCTGTTCACCTGTCCATGAAAAAAAACACAAAAGAAGAAGTGCAGTTTCACCAACTGTGTTTAACCAGCGAGGTTCAACAGAACAGCTGTGATTACACTCAGCTGTGGTTATTGATAACGTCCATATCATTAATGCATCACATGAACCTGTAAACCATCATCAGCAGTCACATCTCAGAAACATAATCAATGATCAGTTTGTAGATCTCACACTCACTGTGTCACAACTAAGCATGAAATAAAAAGAATATTAACAAAAAATTAAATGATGCTTCCTGTATCAATTAAAACTGATCACAGAGAAGTAATTAATACGTTTATAGATGCACATTTGATTGGCATTTTACAGACTGCATTATAAACCTCATAAACCTCACATTCTGTGTTTATAGATACCTGTTTATATGCAGGAAGTGTATATGCATGTTTGAGGATTCTTTGCTGCCACAGAACATAAAGTCTGAGACAAAACTGCACACAGATGCTCCAAAAAAAAAAAAAAAAAAAAAAAAAAAAAAAAATTATATATATATATATATATATATATATATATATATATATATATATATATATATATATATATATATATATATATTGTTAGAATCATGTAAACACAGGATCCAGAATATGATCAAATCCAAGATAAGACTCAAAACCAGGATGACAGCGTGCATTAATTATCAGATAAATTCATGTAACAGGTTTATATTTAATCAATAATCTATTTTCCCCATCCCTGATCACTTTGTTATTATTTTTCATGTATATACATGTTTCTGTACATATTTATTTTGTGGAGCTTTTATCTTGTTAATTGTATTTTTTGTTGCGTGACCTTTGACATTTTGATGATGTCACTACCTCCGGGCCCTGCTGCGGAGACGTGAGTCCATCAACAGCAGTTAAAACACGAAACAGACAAACAAATCTCACTTTGCAAAGGTCATAAATGCTGTTTTATGTTGTCGTAATGTTTATTTCAGTGTGTTTATGTATTTTAATCGAGTACAGAAGTGTAACATGTTGGTTCACTGATCTCAAGCTCAGCTATCGGAGCATGGAGATGGTTTCTCCTGCTTTAAAAAAAGGTAGAAGACCTTAGAAGGTCATATGAAGCTGCTCTACTGATATTTTATTTCACACAGCAGTTGTCCTCGTCTCTTTCCTCATCATCCACTAACAGTGAAGAGTCAGACCGGACCGATGCTCGTATACTGGTTTCTACTGGAGTACTCCAGGTATCATATACATGTACTGAAACCAGGATAATGTGTTTACATGTGTAAAACAACCAGGATACTGGTGTTAAAGCACTACTGTCAAGGACCAGAAACTTTAGAACATGTGCTTGTTAGTTACAGGAAACAGCAGCGATTAGAGAGAACAGAAGCAGGAATTAAACTCTGTAATACGGCAGCGGTGGGAAAGGCTCTGCAGGATCTAATTAACTCCAGAAGATAGACAGATGCTCGCTACAGTAAAACTAAAACTGATTTCATTTACTGCTTGTCCCAGAATTTCAAAATCTCGTATTCTGGTTAAAGTCTGAGGACTGTCCACCGATCAGCATCTTACCGTCCACGCAGGCCGGTCTGGCTCGCGTCGTCCCGGCGATCTGTCCCTTCTTGCAGGCGCAGCGAGCCGTCTGTCGGGCGATGGTTCTCCTCGGCTGGCTGCTGTCTCGGTCCAGAGTGACGATCTCACAGGTTCCCGCCGCCAGCTGACCTGAAGGACGCACAGCAGGAAGTCACCTACACATAATGTTTTAACTGTTTTATACTCGCTCAGGTTCTCTTTTGCTGTTCTATTTAAATTGTTCAAACACGTCATGGAGGAGGATGAAGAGAGGAAGACGTAAATGTTTCAACTCATAAAGTTGAGACTCCATTTAACATGTGATGTGTATCTGGATATCTGATCTGGGAAAGTGAAAGTGTGTAAATGCAGAGTCAGCATCGTGTGATGTCTGATGTGTCAGTGTGTAACATGTTGGTGGTGAACCTACAGAGAATCATCAGTAACTCTGCAGCTCCTCTCGGCTTTACGGAGCTTTATAGTGAGTTTCAGCTCATTGTTTATCTGTCCAGCTGCAATTTTACTGTTCTGGTTCACTCTCAGCGTCTCATAGCGTCGTTTTGGCACCAAACAGCAAACAGACACAGTTAGCTGTAGACTAGCTGGTGAACCAGATATTTCCCTCAGGAGCTGGTAGAGAGCAAAAACAGCTAAAAGAGAGTGAATATTGGACAGAAACACGACTCCACATGAATGATAATGTTGCTCCGTAACTGCTGGATGTGGAAATAAGCAACTGTTTGCTGACAAGTTCAACATATCAACTTAAAAGCTGATGATGAGTCAAAGTTGTGATCAATACTTCACATCACAGGTGGCCATTAATGCAGAGATGAAGATCTGTGTGATGCAGCTGGAGAATCTGTTTCCATTAGAGGAGACAGATGAGAGTTCAGACTCTGTATCATCAGCTGAACCACTGACTCATATTTCTGCTAAACAGATTTATTTTCTGGCTCCACATGAAATTACCAAATAACTATTAAAATGATTTTGTGCTGGTGTTTGAAACCAGTTTACAAGTTTACAGGAGGAAAAACAGGTTTCACTGCTCATGTGGGCTCCTGACTGCTGGTTTAAGACACTTGAAAAACTGAACTCGTCCTTTAAGAATCAGGTTTTCACTCTGCGGCTGTGACGCTGAGCAAGAAGCAGTTTAGTGTTTGACTGACGGCTGCTGAATGTTTTCTGTCGTCACACACTCATCCAACATTTACAACTTTCTTCAATTTCAATTCAATTCAATAGACTTTATTTGTCCCGGCAGGTATATAAAGACAATAAAACATGTACAAACAGTGTTGGCTGTGTTGAGAAAGTGCAGTTTGTTGGAGTCTAGGATGGTGGAGGAAGGGTGTCAGGATGCTGAGACTAAAGAGACGAACTGTATCAGGAACAAATGTCTTTCTCCTTCAGACTGTTTAACGCTCAGAAGGCGTCGTCCACAGGGAACCAATCACAGTGAAGATGTTTAAGGACTGACAGCAGCAGATGAATGAAAACATAAAGGATGTTTTCAATAAAACAGTTGTAGGATGAGATGCTCCTGTTATCTCCACATGAGTTCAGCTTGTGGAGGAAGTTTTTTCTTTGATGGCACCTTTTTACAACAATCTCAGTATTTTCTTGAAATGATCGTTTGTTGTCAAGAGTGGTTCCCATAAACAAGATGAAGGTCAGACTCCCCCACCCATCCCCCCCGCCTTCATGCTGGTGAACCTCAATCAATACAGCCATGGACCAGGAGAACAGAGGGACCAGTTCTTCAGAAAGATTGAGGTCATTGGGGTGAAAGCCAGACAAACAACAGCATCATCATCATCATCCTCATCAACAACAAAAGCAACAACAGCAGCAGCTTCGCCGTCGTCTCTATCAGACTTTTCTGAAAACATTTTCCAGCAGGACAGAAGAGTCGACGTCTGTCCATCCAATACGATTTGAACAGACAGACGTGATGAAGCAGAGATGAGGATATTAATGAGAGTCTGGAAGGTGCAGGTCACGTGACCATCAGAGGCAGCCAATAGCATCAGTGTGTAAAACAATAATAGGAGCCAAATGTGCTGCTGATGTAACCAGAGGGTTCAAAGTTATTGAAGGCGTTTTCATTGGCTGTGACTCAGGTACACAGGAAGGTGTTTGACCTTTGACTTATATTGTAGGAGCCAAGGAGGCCGCGGCGCCCGCCAAAAAGCCAGCGCCGCCCCAATGAGCGCCCGATGGAGGAGGCCAACGCTGAGAAGCAGCAGCAACACATCGCCGTGGAGCCGCGGTTTGCTGGTCATGCTGTAAGTTGTGTTTGTTTACTGTATTGTATTGCATTACTAGTAAAAGTCCTTAACCAGCTGTTTCCATATCAACATGCTGCCTGTACAGCCGTCAATGAAACAAACACAAAAGAAGAAGAAGTGCAGTTTCACCAACTGTGTTGCAGCAGCGAGGTTCAACAGTCAGAACAGCTGTGATCATTAATTCATCACATGGACCCGTAAACCATCACCAGCAGTCACATCTCATCAATGTCATCAATGATTAGTTTGTAACTCATATCTACACTGACTTGTTTGTCCGTTTGGGTTAATTATGTCCCGATTAAGGATCAAAAAGAACATTAACAGCAACGTGACGCCTCCTGTGTTAATTAATCACAACTAACTAAATCTTTTTATTGCCTTTATGTTTTTAGTTCATATTGTGCTCACATGATTGAACCTATTGGGGGTCAATAAGATCAATACATCTTGGCCCAGGTGTCTCCTAACAGGTGACTTTAGTCATAACTTCACAGGTCCTCTGGTTGACGTCCCGACTGTCAGACCGAAGCGTCACTCGGGAGGTTGTGAAGTGAGAAGTGTTCGCTGTCAGCAGAGTCTTTGTGAAACATGAATGAAGGAACGATGATGTTGTTTCTATCTGCTGTCCATCAGGTGACGTTCTGTTCAGGAGCTTTAACGTCTGTGTGACGTCATGAAGGTTTTTATGAAGACTAAAAGTTGGAACGTCTCATCTTCTGCTGCACAGAGTTTGTTGTTTTTAAATCTTACAAAATCCAATTTATTTTCCATCCCTGCTGATTATTTTATAAATAAACAGCATCAGTGTTCAGACTGATTGAAACATCCAGCTGTGATATTTTTATTAACCATCAACATCCAGTTAAAACATCTGAGTCCTGAACCACAGATCAATACAACAGAAAACATCTTTTGTTCCTGCTGATTATTAATCACTAACATCCAGTGATGATTTTCACCAGAAACATCAAATCTGTTCACTCAAAATATTCAAATTATTACAATATCTTAAATCAGAGTGTTGCACTATTTCACTTTACTAATGCAGCAGTGACAGTTTGATTAATGAGTAATATGAGACACTGAATAATAACAGTCACATTAAACTATAATCCTTAAAGGGTAACTACACACTAAACTGTAGGTCTATGTTGGTATATGGTGTTAATATGTTGTTGAAAAATCAACTGTATTATGTGTAAAAACTACTTTTTCTGCTCATAATTAGCTTATTTCTGTCTGCTTGGATTTGTAAATTCAGTTCAGCTGAACTCTCTAAAACATGACGTAACAGGAAAACTCGGAGGAATATTTCATAACAGCTGCTGCCAAGTATAAATATCACAACGCTGCTCACCGTGGCTGCAGTTTGTGCCTCTCACTGAGCTGCCGGTAGCGTTAGCGAGTCTGATAAGAGACGCCAGAGACAACCGTGATTATACAAAATAAGCCAAAAGATTTATTCCTCTTCTGTGGCAGTAAACACAACTCACAGCCCCGCAGATAACTAACGGTGATGTATTCAGAGCTTTACAAGATATTCAGGGCTGATGACAGTAACAGTAACATGATAAACAGCAGGGCCACGGCTACATACTGATCCCCCCCCCCCTCCCCCTCCAGCTCAACTACAGGCACCACAGACACTCTTACAAAGGGCTGAATGTGTTTCCAGCAGCTGCTAACGGCTGTTAGCTCTGACTAGCATGACCTGACTCAAGTAGCCACAACAAAAGGAGACACAGCATGTTGAACTTTAACAAGTTTATTAAAGCAAATGAAAACCAATTAAAAAAGGTAACTTAAGTAATTAAAGTATAGAGTGATGAGCTGCAGCTGGGACACACTCAGGTGATCCAGGTGAGCTAACGAGCACCTGCAGCGGGCAGACGGACAGGTGACAGCCGTCATCACACTACCAGCTCCTCATCTGTTCATGCTACACTGAGCGGTGGGTAGTCGGTGTCGCCCCCTACAGTCCTCGTCCTGCATCTTTACACTGTGCTGGGAGCAGAGTTTGGATGTGTAGTTACTCTTTAAAACTGCAGGAGGATTCAGGAGGAGAGCAGCTGGTGTATCTGTTTACAGCGCAGCCAAACAAACTTATAGACTAAAGTTCAGACAGACGTCGGTCAATAATTGAAACTGATTTAAAAAAAAAAAAAAAAAAAAATTTAAAATCTGCTAAAAACTACTCAGCTCTGTAACCACTGACTCTAACTTTCACAGTCTCATGAATGCAAATAATCTTTAATTTAACAAGTTTACATTATTAATTTCTAGTTGACATTGTGTGTG
The DNA here is from genome assembly GCF_910596095.1 of Thunnus maccoyii. NCBI lineage: Eukaryota > Metazoa > Chordata > Actinopteri > Scombriformes > Scombridae > Thunnus > Thunnus maccoyii. The sequence goes on from NC_056537.1 coordinate 1,386,068, forward strand.
TGTGTGATGTGCTACTGTGCGTAGTTTTGTATTATGTGTATTATGTGTTTTTTGCTTTGTAGTGTTTGTTATGTTTTAACTGTGACCTGATGAAGGGACTGCAGATAGAAATTAGCTTTAAGCTAACTCTGGTTCAGTACATCACATGCTAACATTTATGTTTAACACTGTACATGCTCACAATAAATACATAAATAAATAAACGTCATGTTGTGCACAGTGTGAGTGTTTTTGTTCTTAAATGAATTAAAAGAAATAAACAACAACAACAACAACATATATCAGTCATGTTTCTGCTGCACTGCTTTACGGCTCCGTAATGAAAAATCCTGAAAAAAAACTGGCCGGTCCAGGGATCATCAGATAATTCGTAATTCATTTGTAATTTAAAAACAAAAAAAAAACAAAAAAACGAATTGGCGAAAACCAAAACCGGGCGGGTTTGATTAGTTTTTCTTTATTTGATTCTGACGCCAAAAACATTTGTTTTGAAACAAATAACAGATTTACTGTTTTTGAATTACAAATGATCCGATGATACCTGGACCTTGAAGCTAATCGTTGACTCCTGCTGTAACTACTCCTACATCTACAGGTGAGGATCATTATTAAAATATATGTCATCTCTTGGTCTAATATAAACCCTGAGCTACAGAAAGCCAGAAAGGTTCAGTTTAAACAACAAACACAGTGAACTAACTGTCTGCTTCATAAAATCCACATAGAAGCTTCTTCTCCACTGCAGACTGTCTGCAGTTTAAATGAAGCTCATAATTACACCTGACAGCCTGGATTAACACGACCTCTCCCTCCTGTTAGCCTCCAGGCTACATGGAAGCTAATAAACCGTCTCATCTCCATCTGAGAGCTGCTGTGATGAAGGTTATCACCTCCTCCTCCTCCTCCTCTGTATGAATACACACAGTCAGACCTCTGTGAGCTCTGCGGGATCAGCGGTGTACTTTCACGTTTAAAAAAGGGTCAAAGGTGACGGTGGAAAGTGTCGGAGCATCATATCTGACTGACTTATTTATCTTCTAATGTTAAACAGAAACCGTCGTCTTTTGATGCTCAGGTGACTGAAGCGCTGCAGTCCTGCCGAGACATTTAACTGAGGTCATATTCAGATGTAGAAAAGGTCATCATGCTTTTATCATCATCATCCTCATCATCATCCTCATCATCATCCAGACTCGACTAAACACTTTACTGGGGTCCAAGTAGAAGAAACATCCAAAGATTAAAACGCTGCTGCTGCTTTTAACACGTTCTGAGAGACGCAGCTCCAGTCCAACGTGACAGGATGAAGCAGCCAGTTATAGTTATTAAATATTAAATATTATCGTATATTCAGTCACTGATCTTTGTGTTGAGCTGCAGATATTTAACTCGTATTTCTCCTCTTATAAAGACGTTTTCTCTTCAACCAGTAATCAAGATCAACAGCAGAAACTTTTCATTTGTGCTCCAGAAACAATTTAACCATAATAATCTAATATACAGTAACTGCCCATACATCCACAGAAGAAGATTATTAATTAGCAATAATTAATTAGCCTTAAATTATTAAGGCTGCTTACAGTGTCTTGGTCTAAAATAACGTCAAGTGTTTTACAAAGAGCATAAAAGACATCAAGCCAGAATATAAAAAAACAAGTGAAAATACATTTAAATATGTTAAAGTGTTGAATTTGGAAATAAAAAGCTAAAAAAGGGAATAAGACATAAAACAAGAGAATAAAAGTAACAGTGCAGTGTAAAATATTAACCCTTAATGTGGTTTAATGAAAGGCAGCAAACAGAAAAGTCTTCAGCTGTGATTTAAAGAACTGAGAGTTGCAGCAGACCTGCAGTTTTCTGGGAGTTTGTTCAGATATGTGGAGCATAAAAACTGAACGCTGCTTCTCCAGGTTTAGTTTGGACTCTGGGGACAGAAAGCAGACCTGATCCAGACCTGATCCCAGACCACCTGAGAGGTCTGGATGCTTCATAATGTAGCAGCAGATCAGAAACCATTCAGTGCTTTATAAACCAACAGCAATATCTTAAAACCTTTCACAGACAGGAAGTCAGTGTAAAGATCTGAGAAGTGGACTGATATGATCCACTGTCTTGGTCTTAGTGAGGACTCGAGCAGCAGCGTCTGAACCAGCTGCAGCTGTCTGATCGACCTGTGAAGACGCCGTTACAGTAGTCGAGTCTACTGAAGATAAATGCAGGACCAGTTTTTCCAAATCCTGCTGAGACATAAGTCCTTTAAATTCTTGATATTATTCTTCAGGTGATGAAGCTGACTTTTCTACCTGGACAATTACAAAAAGTCAAATGAAGCGTTCAGAGCGGCATTTTTGGACCTTTTATAAATAACAAAACCACAAAAATCAGAATATGAACCCTTTAAACTTCAGTCAGGTGGTGATTTAACAGAGAAAAACAAGATTCAGTGCAGCAGTCATCCACTGATCACATGGTTGGTGTCTTATAAACACTTTGGGTGACAAGTCGACTTTTTATTTGACTTATGGTGAACCCTCAGAGCGGCTGAGATCAGACCTGCTGCAGGAGACGCGGCGGAGCTTCCTGCAGTAATTAGGATTCAGCGTGCATGTAGATGATGTAAGAGACGCTGCTCGCTAACAGGTATCCCATGGTAACCAGAGACAGCAAGCAGACCAGCGGCCGCTCTCCGTTTGCTCATTAGCTGCAGCTCATCGTCGGCCGTCTTTAACTCTCCGTCTGCTGCAGAACACCGTCTCTGTCGGTGTGAGCAGAGGATGCTGGGAGACGACGGTCGAGCAGCACGTCAGCCGGAAACATGATTAAAGAGACGGAGAAGCAAAAACAAGAAGCTGCAGGTTTGTTGTGGATGTTAAAACTCCTTTAATGAGGTTTTATCTCAGCTGAGAGTTTCATATTTAAACTGCACTTCAAAATGTGTTTCACATCCAGAGGTGGAAATAAGTACATTAACTTAAGTACTGTGTTTAAGTACAGTTTGAGGTACTTGTACTTTACTTGAGTATTTCCATGTGATGCTACTTTCTACATTTCAGAGGGAAATATTGTACTTTCTACTCCACTACATTTATTTGACAGCTTTAGTTACTTTTCAGATGAAGATTTGACACAATGGATAATATAACAAGCTTTTAAAATACAACACATTGTTAAAGATGAAACCAGTGGTTTCCAACCTTTTTGGCTTTTACTGTAGTGGGATTTTTTCATGCAGGACTTTAACAGAGTATTTTTATATTGGTACTTTTTTTTTTCTTGAACACAGCTGTTCTGTAAGGAAACCAGCTCCCAGCCACAAAAAGAAATAAAAAGACAAATAATATTCACTTGGAGAAACCTCACAAGGTGTTGCACGATGGGAAACGTCCCCTTAATGAAAAAAATGCCTCTTTAATATGTATACAAAATAAAGCCTGCAGGTGTTTGGCTATCGATGGGCATTAAGAACAACCCGATGCAGGACACTTGGTTTATTTTATGGTATTCACTCAAATCAGAAAGAAAAAGACCATAAAGAAGAAACAGAAGAGTTTCTGTCTGCAACCAGCGGAGAAAAGAACAGAGTGACCACGGCGTGCAGTTTCTCTCCTTTCTTAAACCCCAGAAAAAGGGCGTCGTCACACCCCGATTGGCCGAGAGGAGAACGAGAACAAACCCAGCTGCTCTCAATCACTAACTGGGAGCCAGTCCTCCCACTCTGCACACAGGTGATCTGCATAAACCCTCCAGTCAACCCTGACATGCAACTATCTGAATTCGTAACGGGGAGACAGAGAAACGACAGCAAGTCCCACGAACGGGTGACTGCTACACTCTCAGCTGAATAAAGGATCTGAATGTTTCCTCCATCACTGTTCAGATCATACAAGAAAACATTTCACACACTTCATTCATGATCCATCTGTGAATTTAGGAGCTTTTCTATTGTAAAAAGCTTCTCTGTGTCTGTGTTGCTGAAGGGACTGATGAACATACTCAGTGGATTTAACTGTCTGTAAATATAGTGAAGTGTACTGACTTACATCAATATTTACCCTAAACTTCCATCTTTCCCCCGAACTTTAAACCTGCATTAACTGATGAGTTTTTGACCATTTGGGGGAAACAAGCAGTGAACAACAACTCTGACTCATCATCATCTTTAAGTTGATATGTTGAACATGTTAGTAAACAGTTGTTTATTTCCACATCCAGCAGTTACGGAGCAACATGATCCTCCCATTGATAATGTCAATAATCACATGTGGGGTTCCTCAGGGTTCTAGTCTTGGTCCTTCATAGTTTCAATCTGGTTAAAGCTGCCTGAACTTGTTTTCAGCAGAATAGTCTGTAAAAACTACTTCTGTCATATTATCATCTTATAAAGTACTTGTGGCTAACATGTTAGCAAACAGTTGTTTATTTCCACATCCAGCAGTTACGGAGCAACATTATCATTCATGTGGAGTCGTGTTTCTGTCCAATATTCACTCTCTTTTAGCTCTGTTTTTGGTCTCCACCAGCTCCTGAGGGAAATATCTGGCTCTTTAGCTGCTAAATGCTCCACTATGTTCACCAGCTAGTCTACAGCTAACTGTGAGCAGGTAGTGTTCAGCGGCTTTTTACAGCTTTTTCTCTGAAAACGACGCTATGAGACGCTGAGAGTGAACCAGAACAGTAAAGTTGCAGCCGGACAGATAAACAATGAGCTGAAACTCACTATAAAGCTCCGTAAAGCCGAGAGGAGCTGCAGAGTCTCTGATAGGTTCGTGCTTAGTTCCCTTATATGACAATTATGTTTTTCTGAATGTGAAAATGTTTCTGTCTGATGAAACGTGTTCTCTGATGGCTTCAATCATAATGTTTCACTTTCCTGCCAGCAGTCAGATTTAGTTTTAAAAAATGAAAAATGTTCAACATATCTGCTCCGTAAACTTCTTTTATCTATTTTTTATATCATTTCTGTGTTTGTCAGCAGTAAACGTGTGACGACTTCTTCGTGTATGTTGGTTTGAATGAATCACAGATGAAACTGTTGCAGCATCAAACATCTCGCTCACGTTTAAACAGAATAATGAAATGACTTTGTTTTCTCTGCTCGTATTGTTGTTTTCTGTCCGATCACAGCTGACACGTCGTTTACTGCAGGAGATAAACTGACATCTGGTTGATACGAGCTGTTATTATACGACGTCTCTTTTAATTCCCTGAATATTGAAAATAAGAACAACAAACAATCACAGAACCGGAAAACTGGAGGGAAAGAAAACAATGATGAGGCTGAAACTGTTTGCTGCTGGTTGATGAATCTGTTATTGTGAAACAATCAGACGACCGCTCAGTTTACCGTCCCACCAGATCAGCTGATCGATCAATAAACAGATTCTGATTGAGCGTTTTGATACGTCGTGGTTCCTTCCTGAGACAGATACAGAAGCCTTTTCTGAAGCGGCTCAAATCCAGTTGATTTGCTGCTGTCAGAACAGTCGGATCGGCGTTTGTTTGGATGTTTTAACGTCTCCACGTATCACCATCATCATCATCATCATCATCACTCAGCTAAACATAAACATCAACAGCGACGAGGTCGACGGAGAGACGTTGTTGGACGTTTATGGAGAAACTTTTATTCAACGAATCATAAACTGTCGTCCATGTTTATGATCTGATGTTATTGTTGTTATTCTGTGCTGGTGTGGCAGGTTTCACTACTGGAGGCGGATACATGTCACTTACAAACATCAACACAAAGAGATCAGATCTGACTGGATGTGTTTAGGAGACCTTAAAGATCCCGTCCACACATGTATGAAGACGTATAAATACTCTGCTTGGAACAATAATGTGTCTGATTTGGTTTTTCCACCCAAAAAAAGTATAAATACCACATTAAAATCCTTAAAATGACATCTATTCCTTCTTCCTCTTTAAAGACCTACAACATATGAATATATAAATACTATAAAAATATTCAGTAGGTAAAAAAAAAAGTATTTTAAGTGAATGATAAAAGCTGTTAGAGTTTAAAAACATTGTACAAGATATAATGTGTGAATGTTCACAGTAAAAACATGTAAAGCTGCAACTAACAGTTTGTATTTATTATCAATTAATCGATTCGTCGTTTGGTCTTTAAAATGGTGAAAAACGTGCATCAGAGACGACGTCATCAAATGTCTCGTTTTGTCCACAACTCAAATATTTTCAGTTTATTGTCAAAGAGACTAAAAAAAACAGAAAATATTCATGTTTAAGAAGCTGGAAGCAGAGAATATGAAGCTTTATTTTATTATTAATTGATTAAAAAATGGCGACTAATTTAATAGTTGGCGATTAATTGATTAATCGACTGATCGTTGCAGCTCTAAACGTGTCGATTCATTGAAACTTTTCTTTCATTTTGAAGACGTGAGCGTCTCATCCGGCAGATGATGCAGCTCCTCGGAGGAAGAGGAGGAGGAGGAAGAAGAGGAGGAGGAGGAGGAGGAGGAAGAGGAGGAGGAGGAGGAGGAAGAGGAGGAGGAGGAGGAAGAGGAGGTGACTGGATGGAGGTTAACCAAACCTCCTGAGACCGTTTCTGACAAAACAGCTAAATTAACGACAGGACTAAGAGCGTCTGAACGACCTTCAGGTCATTTAAAGCGGAGAAAAGAAGCAGACAGACACATAAATATGGACAGAGACTCTCCTCCTGGTTCCACTCACCTCCACAGACTGTTGTAAATCTGTATCTTCATAAATGTTCATTAAGCTGTTTAATCAGTGTATGAACTGAACAATGTCACTTATCATAAAATCACATAAAGTTATAACTGATAACTGTACGATGAAACATTGGTGGAATATTAAAATAACATGTAACAACCTGTTGACTTTATACACTATATACATTTATTACATTTATTACATTTATTACATATGAAATATATTTATATTTATGATAATGTTTGAAGATGTTTGAATTTATGTTTAAAGTGTTTCTGAATGTTTCATCTTCTCACTAAAAATGTTTAAAATCACCTGATTGTTTTAACTTTGCTGTGAATATTTATTCATCAGGAGCACGTTTAATGAGGAATTATTAAGAAAACTAAACTATATTTTTTCTGAATATTTATATGTGATACACTGATATATAATATTATCACAGTGATGCCTTCAGTTTGTGGTTCTTTAGTGTGAAACTCTGAAGAACCACAAAGTCAAACCTCAGACGTCCCAAACAAACAAATTATATTTATTTATATTTATTACAACTTTGGCACGAAACGCTTTTCAGAAACTGATAAAACACGAACGTCATGTTAGAGCTGGATCCTCCTGAAGCTACTGGACGCAGCTCAGGTTACTTCACTTTATTTAAGACGTCTTTCTTTTGTGTCTTTTGGTTTTTGACTAAAAATATGCAAAATTTTTAATCTTCAACTGAAACACGTTCAGTTTTTACTTTTTTATTAATGTTATAGTTTTTATAACTTGAAGTTTCAAGTTATTTTTCCTTTTGAAGTTGTGTCGAACCACATGAAGTTTTACATGAGCCTAACTAGAGACCAGAGATGTACAGAGAGTCCAGTATTAGTATTTGTTGAGGCAGCAAAATTATTTGTATTTGTATTCTAATAAAAGTGGAAAGAGGCTTAAAAATCCTGTTTTTGTTTTTATTACGCTTTTAATTTTAGACAGTTAAAGTGTTACAATAAGTGTTCATGAATAAACGACCTTATGAAGGAGGTCCCCACATCATAGACGACTGTACTGACTACTGAGTTAAAACTTTACTCATCACCTCATCGCAGACAGACCTCTACCTATTTATACACCCATAACACACAGACAGCACAGCCTGTAACATGTAGAACTTCAAAGGTGATTCTTGCTTTACACTTTTCATTTATTGCCTATTTTTTACAACCTGACAGTGGAAAGAAGAAGAGGAACAACAGGTTAGAGTCTGTTGGGACTGATCAGAGGAGAGACACTGAGAGAACGATGTAACCGACCTGCAAACTGGTATTTGACATGTTTGGTTTTTTTCTTCCCAAAAACAAATAACTTTTAAAATATTTGTATGACACAAATATTCATATAATGCCGAATAATGTATGTGTATTCGGGTACACCCCTACTAGAGACTGAATACAGTTTATTAAACACTCAACAAGATCACAAAGACTCAACAAAGCCTGAACTCGATCACGGCCCACGTCGATCCGAAACCCAAAGACGGAGACACAACCAGCAGGACACCAAACCAGGTCAGTGCAGGAAGTGACCTCAGAACACCTCATCAGGAAGATAAAAGTTCACCAAAGAGTTTCAGGAGGTTTATTCTGTCGTCTCCTCTTCATCGATCAGCTCAGTGTGAAATACTTTAATGAACACAAACTGCAGACTGACTGTAATTCCCTCCTGCTCTGCTCATAAAGCTCATTTAGATCCTGGAAACAAGCCTATTATTATACAGCAGACACACTGTTGTGCCTCTGGTGTAGAAAGCTTACCTCAGGAGCCTTCAGAGTCCAAATTAATTCTCAATGCTCCATTAAGTCAAGCATATATTCATGGGAATTATGAACACACTGCATCTGAATGAAAGAGAAAATCAGCAGCTGAGAGGAAAGAAAACACAAACAGAAATTAACGAAGCAAAAAGCTGCGGAGGGTGTAATTGGATTTGAATAAATTCATGTGGAGGAGGAACGTCAGCGAGCGGCCCTGAGCGTGACTGACGACGCCTGAAACTGAAGCTGGTTTCTCTCTCTATTTATTTATTTTAATTCATATCTCAGCCGCACAACATAAAAGTGTCCTGACGCCCTCAGCTCGCCGAGAGACACAAAGACGAGATGATCATCCGCCGTGTGACGGAGGAATCACTACCAAAGAGTCTCTGCAGCAATAATACAGTGAACTCAACAGAGGAGCCAAACTTGGGGATTTAAAGCTGTTATTAATTTCCTGTTCTGATGTCAGATGTTAAACACGCTCAACGTTCAGAAACTTGAAGGTAACATATGTAGAAAGTCAAAATTCAGGGCTTCAACCTGCTCCGAACGCTTCATATGTGAAGGTTTTTTCTACCTTGCTGACGAGCTGATGTCAACTCATCACCATAGACTGTATAAAAACATGGACGTAGTTACCGTGACGACACTCGTCGGTTTCTGAAGAGCGGTTTTGAAGCTCAAAGTGAGCCGCTCCGGCCGTCGCCATCTTGGCAGTGCGTGACGCTGCCTAACTCCCAGCCAATCAAAAATGGGCAAAGAGGCGGGGCCGAACGGCTGAAACAAGCCACCTAGTGGCTGGCGGACCTGTCACTCAAAGCAGCCATGTCCTTCATTATGCAGAACTTTACGGCTTAATAAAACTTAAACAGGTGAGTTATAAAAACATTCCCCCCCCGTACAGTTGTCATGAAAGAGGAAATTAGCTACAGAGACCTAAACCGTTGTTTGTACCAGACTGTAAACATGTTTATTTCTGCTGTAAAGTTGGGTATTGTAACATGGGGGTCTATGGGGATTGACTCGCTTTTGGAGCCTCAAGTGGTCGTTCAAGGAACTGCAGTTTTTGGCTTCATGTTTCAGCCGCGGATGTTGCTGCTTGCTCATCACACATGCTCATGAACGGCCGTCCGTTCGTTCTGTAGCCTTGGTTGCTAAGGTGGTTGCTAAGGTGTTGTTCATGTTGTCCACTCAGATGTGATTCAGCTCCAACATGTACAGTATATAATCGTATATAAAGAGTCTCACAGGCTGCACTGAGGACTGTATTTCAACTCTCTGGACTCTCTTGTGTCTTATTGCTCACAGAAATAAAACAAATAAAAAACGAATCATTTTATTTCACCTATAGAGTACAGAGGAGCCCCTCTAGCAGAGGAAACCAAACACATTCAATCAGCTGGAAGTCTGAAGACGTGATGAAGAAGACGTCCAGCTGTGACGTCAGTTATGAACTGGACGACGTCTGCAGGAGCATCAAAGCTTCACAGTGAAAAGTCTGTTATTGTAGAAGATGTTTCAGGGATCTCAGTGTTGTGCTTCAAGTATCCACAGAGTCCAATTTCAAAATAAAACTTTATTAAATCCTCAGTGAGGCTGTACGCAGGACGCCAGGATGACATGAGGAGGAATTCTGTTCAATCGAGAGCTCAGATTATAAACTCAAGAGCATGAAAAAGTTGTTTTCTCTGGTTTCTGCAATACAACATGAACTTACATGTAATTTTAACATATATGATCAAGGTGCTGCAGATGTGACTGAAGAGTTTCAGCTCATCAAATCACTTCACTTATTATTTATAGTCAAAGTTTTTTAATGATTTAATGATTGTTTTCTGCCAAAACAAACTTTATTACTATTATTAAACTGTTCTCATTCATTAATTGTATCTGTTCTACTTTGTGGTTTTTTTCAGTCACTGTTAATGGTTCCCAGTACTCGGGACCCGGGATCAACCACAGCTGACAGCTCCAGGATGTTCTCGGACTGAGAGGTTGAATCTCGAACACTGAAGTCAAAAGGTGTGGTTTTGGTGGCACGACAGTGAAATATGAAAATAAAGAAATACAGATAATGACTCTAAATCTATCAGCTGTTAAAGATGAAGATGAAGATGAAGATGAAGACTCGTCAGAACGGCTCAACTGTGTTTTAATGCTGCTGCGAGTCTGTTCTGATTCGATGTCAGACTGTCTGGAGGTTCATCATCTGGTCTCATTCAGACGTGACTCCTGTTTCCCCTTCAATTCACCTCAGTCTCCTGTTCTCTGAGTATCAGCTGGAGAGATAAACCCACCAACGTCATCATCATCATCATCATCATCATCATCATCAAACACCAACTCATGATGAACATGTAGTCTGAACCTCCTGAGCAGATCATCTCCTCCCAACTACAGGCAGACCAGCAGACACCAGGAGGCCAGAAGAAGAGATTTAAAGAGTCCATGAAGAGGATCTCCGACTCTACCGAGCAGGTCCACCGACATCCACCAGCAGCACCAAGCATCCAGGATCACTGATGATGATGAAGCTAAATCTTTATCCCAACAAGTCATAAACATGACCAACCAGAGACACCGTCTGACCCGAAGCTGCTGAACATCATCCAGGCAGCAGTTACACCTTCCTAAAATATATGAGTAGTAGACCTTTATATCCAACTCTGTCTCCTAGAAACTACGTTCATATACGACTCAATTACACCAGTAAAAAACGTTTTGCTAGAAACGTAACGCTGCTCAATCACATTTTCTCTCAACATGATGAGAAAATGTTGATTATTGTATTTGTGAAGTTGCAGATATGTTGATACTGAAGGTCTGAGTGAAATCTGGTTTATTTTCCGTCAGAGTCTCAGATGTTGCAGTAAAACATCAGCTGGTAGAAACTGTGTTTGTGTTCAGACTCTGATGAACCAGATCCTGGTCTCTGTTTAATACAACAGCAGCATCTGAACCAAACCTGAACACACACACAGGACTCCACCCCGACCTCTGACCTC
>NC_056537.1:4027573-4102573 GCF_910596095.1 Thunnus maccoyii
GAGGAACATCATCAACACAACAGAGACACAGCCTCAACTGGATGCTAACATGCTGCTATCAGGCTAAAATAATCCTGTTAATTCTCATCCAGATTATTTGTTTCTTTGCAGGTAGTTTGAGGATTGATTTGTTAATCCTGGATAAAGTTATCTTGAATAACCAAAGCAAAATGAGTTGAAATCATGATCAGCGTTCATATGTACAGTATGATATAGTGCATTGTCTGTATAATATACAGACAATGTATTAATTAATATTATAATATTATTTAAAGACAATACAAAATATACAAGCAGTATACAGATTATATAAAAAGACAAACAATATACATAGACTGTAAGTGTGTGTGGTATTGCAAACAACAATAATGTGCTTCACCTATGGGAAATTGTGCTGTTTGAGTATTTGTAGATGTGAAACAGGGTTTAATAACTATCTGCGTGAAAACATTGAGAGAAAAAATCTTTTACAAGAGTAAATATAAGAAGGAATTTAATTCTAATATAGTGTTTTTATAATTTATTCATCAAACCTCTAAAAATGACACTTCAGAACGCTGTAAAGAGCAATTTGAGGAGTAAAACAGCTGCTCTGAATCGTCATGTTGCCTCAGATAATATTTTATTCATAATAATGATCATTTCTTTATTATAAAATCGTTCCAAAATGTCACATCTGGTTCTGTACTGCAGCCATCCGAGATTCACATCTTAAAATAAGGAGCCCGATCACTTGACGTCGCCTTTCTGTCTTAGAGCTCAACAACAGATCAGTGAACTTCATACATTTACAGCACTGACTGATATCAAACGGTAAATATTTTAATTTTTCCCCAGAAGTTATGTAAGATGATCTGCTGACATCATCAGTTCTGGTTTTCAGCCTTTATGTTTCAGTTTGTCTGAGCTGAGAGCATTTCCTGCCACTATATGTAACCTGGGGAATCATGATATTAATTATTATAATTTGTGTAAACTAACTCACGTGTTTAAGGTTATTTTGGTGAATCTGTGAGTTTGCTGCATGTTATAAACAGTAAGTATAACATGTTTGTGTTTTTGTTTACCTCATCTTCTCCTTGGCCTCCTCGAAGCTCTCCGAGACGAAGTAAACCTCCTGGAAGGTGGTGATGAGACACTCCTGGTTGCAGGTCGTCCTCGGGTCAAACATCTTCACACAGGCCTTATCGGACAGGGCATGCTGGGAAAACAGACCGCAACGATTAGTTTAAATGATTAATCTTTTCAGTCATTTTTCAATCAAAAAAGCCAAATTTTCACTGGTTGCAGCCTCTCATGTAAGGATTGTGAGGATTTTCTTCGTCATATATGACAGTAAAATGAATATATTTGAGTTTTGGACATTTGAAGACGTCGCATTGGATTCTGGGAAATTACAACGACTTTTTTAAAATATGTTTTTACATTTTATGGACAAAACAATAATTTAATCTAGGAAATATCGGCGTGTGTGTGTGTGTGTGTGTGTGTGTGTGTACGTGTGTGTGTGTGTGCGCGTGTGTATGTTTGTGTGTGTGTGTGTGTGTGTGTATGTGTGTGTGTGTGTGTGTGTGTGTGTTACCTTCAATTCTCCGATAGATGACAGTAAACCGGCTCCGTAAGCTCTGAGCTGACCGTCCTGTTTGCAGAGTCCGAACTCAATAGTGAAGAAGTAACACTGTTCAGGACACACAGAGCAGTTACTACTGAGATATACTACAGGATACTACAGTACAGTACAGTACAGTAGAGCAGAGCAGAGTACAGTATAGGATAGTAGAAAAGAAGTGGAGTACAGTACATTACAGTAGAGTGCAGTACAGAACAGGTAGGTATAATAGAGTATACAGTAGAGTATATTATAGTAGAATATAGTAGAATACAGTAGAGTACAGTGAGGACGTAGGTTTGGTACATTTTTTGTCAGACGGCCGAACTAAGTGTGTAAGTTCACTTTCTCTCTGTCTCACTTTCCTCTTTCATACGTACACGAGCACATAAACAGCCCGACTCTGCAAAACGTTTACTTTATTGAATATGTATTTACTGATTGCCTGAAACCAGACTTATATCGTTATCTTTTCTCTACATTTTTACATTTTACTTCATTGATATAAATCTGAGACTAAAGTTGATATTTAAAATCGACATATCACAATTTGCACAATAACTGGTTGTCACAATAACTGTTACAGGAAAATAAATGTGTGATAACCTGCAGGTATGATGTTCTGGTTTTCAGATCTCACCTGAGACTCTACAGCTGTGTCTCGCTGTCTGTTTGTTGATTTGGGCGACACAGATTAGTTTAATGACAGAGCCGCAGCAACGCTCAGACCTGTCTCTCATCTCAAAAACTTCTATTTGTTTTATTTTTCATTCTTGAACTTACAGCATCATCTTTCACTCACCCGAGAGGCTGCAGCTCACTTGTCTGTGCGTCTCTGATAATGAAATGATGCCTCACGTTCACAAACAGATCAGTTGGACAAGCTGCGGCTAATTTACTTTATAAATAATGTTACTGTCTTGTGACACATATGCAATAAAAACTCTGCTACTGATCCACTGATGGAAAACGGGAGGGATGGAGTTAAATACTAAATATTTCTCTTAATGTTTGTGTTGATTACAGCTCTGTTGTTACTGACACTTTTTTTTTGCTGTTTTTTTTGCTTCCTTTCTTCATGTCAAACTATTTTGTTTTAATTTCAGTTACTGTCCCTCTGTTGCATTTACAGCATCACATATGTTTTACCATTTCCGGGTTTTTTATTTACCTGTAATACCAGTACTGACGCTCTGGAAAATCACATTTATTTAACCTTTCTTCACTACTGCTTAAGTTCTTCTTCTTCTTACAGTGTTTTTTTGGTGGCATCTCTCCACTTCTTGGGCATATGCCAGAGTATTTGCACACGGCACAACACCTGCTGTTATATAGTGTTTAGGGGACGTTACCTAACAAACAATTGACCCTGCGCCTGTGAGATTCATCATTCAGCACCTGGATAAGAGCAGATTTGGATGATGAAGAATGTTTGGTGCATCTGGGGTTGACTTTAGACGTCAGACAGGAAAGTCGTGAAACCAAATCACATATTTTTCTCCATGAAATATCAGATATCAGAGAGAGGAAGATGTTTAATATGTTTTGTGTAAAATGGTGCAGATGTTGAACTCACGGTGGCCAGTTTCTGAACGTCCTCATCAGAAGCTCCCAGAGACGCCAGTCCGATCTCCTGAGAGAACTGAGCAAACTTTGGATCAGCGAGCAGAGGAACGTGACCCAGCAGCTCGTGACACGTATCACTGAAATATAAACATCATCAGGAAGAAAAACACGGCAAGTTTATTTGTTTGTAGCTCTTCAGTTGGTTCTTTACAGAGCATTTGATAAATAAAGACTAAAGGTGTGTTATTGTACTCACGGCTCAGGTGTGTAGAGCGGGTCGGTGCTGTGACGAACATACTGAGTGCAGTTAAACACTCTGTAGGCCAAACCTGCCAGGAAATCTCTGGGAGACAGGTAACCTGCGACTGGTCGAACTGTGAAACCAGACCGTTCTGAAAGACACAGGAACCAGTGATGGAAGAAGTATTCAGATCCTTTATTCAAGTACTGATACAGCAATGTGAAAATACTCCATTACAGGTAAAAGTCCTTTTAATTAAGTAAAAGGACTTAAGTATTAACATCAAAATGTACTTAAATTATTAACTGGAAACACCTGAACTGATGTGCAGTATAGAGCCACAACCATTAGTTGATTAATCAGTTGACAGAAGATGAATCACTACCTTGATAATCAATCAATCAACTGTAGGTCGTGACAAAACAAGACATTTGAGGGCATCGCTTTGGGTTTTGGGAAACATTGATCGATATTTTTCACCATTTTTAGACATTTTAAAGACCAAATGACTGATCTATTAAGCAAGAAAACAATGAAAATAATGGTTAGTTGCACCATGTGACCTCACTGACTCTCAGCTGAGGTCACATGACAGTCAGTCCTCTTTAAGAGGTGACTGGAGGGAAACTCTTCAGTGTGGTAGAAACCTCTGAGGAACAGGGAGACGTCCTCCAGCTGGGGGATGTTGTCCTCTCGGTAGCCGCAGTGTTTGCTGAGCAGCGGCAGGTTTTTCAGGTATTCTCTGCAGGCGTGCGTCGGGTACAGCTTGGTCAGCTCTCTGAAGACCACCCCCCATGTGCTGATCTCCTCCTGGGTGTACTCGATACGAGGGATGGGCTGCCCACTGGGGGGTGGAGCAGACAGACAGGATCATATCACATGATTTACTGAACCTCAGTGTTAAGAATAAAAACCAGCGTTGTTGTTCTTGACTGTGATGTTGTTCTCTTCTCTGTGCAGAATCATACATGTGCAGTTTCTCTATGTGCTCAGCTTAAATCTCAGTTTAACACCTGGACGTACCTGCTGGATTTATGACATCACAACTAGTTTGGAGCCAATCATGGTCCAGTATGTAACGTACACAAGTGTGATGTGGATACCTGAAGCCTGGAGTGCACAAACACTGAGAATGGACTTAACAGTGAAGTAGGAGACATCTTACATCCAGCAGGAACAGAAATTAACAATATTTGTAAATTAATAGTGTCTGTAATTTTTAATGAGGGAGAAAGAATAGATGTCATTTTAGGAAGGAGCATTTTTATGTCTTAAAACACATTTAGACACATTTATTTGCTTAAAAACAACAAGAAAATCAATATTTTAAGATAAACTGAACTGTAAGTACTCAACAACTGCAGCTCCCATGAGATTTTGAAAGACAGATTATGTTTATCTCCCATTAACAAAATAAGTTCATTATAGATCTTGATGTGAAAAACCCTAAAAGCTGCATTTCACATGTTCATCATTAAAGAATAAATACATTTAATAATTTAAAGTTACAGTTTTTCACAGACATATTCACAAAACAAAACAACTACTTGCTAGTTGTGAAAACTCATTTGTACTTCATCACACTATATAATTTAAATGTTTAAACTTGTTATTTTCTTTCTAAAAAGAAACTTTTCATAGATACCACATCCAGCGGAGATGAACATCAGATAAATGAGATAATGATGCTTACAATTTATAATTCATAGCCACCTCCACAAAGTATTTCCTCCGCTGGCGGTAAACATTATCCTTAAAGCCCTGGCGAGAAAAAAGAAGTCGAGAGATCAGTTGGAGAAACAGTGATTCATCATATTTTCATCTCATTAAAATACATTTACATATTACTGAAGTGATGCAGGTCACTTCTTTGTTTTTTCTGAATAATTAAAAGAAGAACAGCATCTGATTACCTGAAAACATTTTATATTTTCCTCTCTCATATCTCCCTCTTCTCCTCATGCTTGCATTGAATCTTTGTGTCCTCTTCTTATTCTTTACTTCACTACCATACATGATCATTTTTATGATTTATTTCAACATTTCTGCAGCTCTACTGAGCCTTTTGGCCTCTTTTAGCTTGTTGTTACAGTTTTACAGCACATTTACTGTTTGGTTCAGTCTCAGTGCTCTTCATCAGGCGAAATAAGAATGAAATGGATGCTAATATTGTGTAAAAAAAAAAAGCTACTATTTGCTAACACTTTAACCATTACAACTTCATAAGATCATAATGTGTCTGGGCTGGGTGTCTGTGGAGGTTTTCTGCCCCCATAGTGGCCAAAAAGTCATTTAAATCAACTTTAAGGAGTAAAATATAAAACATAAATGAAACGTACCGGATGGTCAGCGTCCAGCTCTGATCCGTACATCAACACTCTGTGAGAACACTGATCTAACTCTGAGATTTTCATCGGGAACCACGGAACATCGTCTCCATCTGAAGTTAACACAAGATGAGAAATAAAACTGTTGGTGTAAAAACAACAACACAATAACCTGATAAATACATTTTCTCATATTCATTTTAGTTTATTCCAAAATAATAAGATGTTTAAACACATTAAATAATGATATGGAAATTATTCCACCTCCTCCAACATACAGAGGATGTTTTACGCTACACAGCTTTTCAGTATGTTTGACAGTGATTTGGAAATTCTGTGACTAGTTTTGAGAGGAAGCATAAACACAAGTTTTTCTGTGTTTCCTTTTTTCCTGTATGTAAGTAAACCTGGTATAAGTATAACAATAAATACTGCGGTGTTCTGATATAGAAAATAACAAACTCAGCAGGAGAAACACCATCCTCTTCATTTAAGGCAGGGCACTATCACATTTTTTCCATTAAAAGGGCAACTATGAGGGCACTTCATTCCAGATTGTTGCACATAGAGGCCCTCTCTTGGGCATTTCATCCTGATTTACCCATAACTAGACAGTCATTACAGAACTTTGGTATGTTTTCTCCTTTGTGAGAGAAACACACCTTAGAGGGCTACTGTGGGGGCACCTTAAAGGGCACTTTTGCGGTATTTTTTTTGTTCTCGGGGGCACTGGAGGGGCAGTTGCCCAAGTGATATGCAGAACAAGTAAACAAAGACTGGAAATGGTAACAAAGAAGACGCTTCACAGAATATTTTGTTTGTACACCCCCTGGCGTTTTGGAGAATACTGCAACAAACAACGCATTGAGCATAAATGCCTCTGTGTTTGCTTGTAGCTCAGGCGCCACGGCGTCTCGCGTGAGTATAAACAAGGCTTGATGGTCTCAAGTGGAGCTTCATGTCGGAGGAGGAAGGTGGCTGCTGGGAGATCTGTGATGCAGGGGATCTCACCTGCTTCTGCAGACCACACGTTTGCAGGCGTGTTGAAGGAGATGATGTTGACGTGATCTTTGAGATGCTGCAGCAGCTCATTAAACTCCTTCTTACTGCAGCTGCAGTCGGCAAAAATCTCCACTTCGTTAGTGACGCGCTTTGACATGCGAGACTCGATGTGGTTCAAGTTCACTCGTTTCTCCTGCAGGAGGAGGAGAGGAGGAGAGATAATATGTCAAAAGAAGATAATCATCAGAGGAATAATCTGAATCTGGATGTCAGATAGAAAGTTAGCCCCACCTGGAACAGTCGGAGAGCTTTGACCAGACAGCCCACCTCGTTCTTCAGAGAAAAGACCACCGCAGTCCTGCCCGACTCCTCATCGCTCTCTTTGTCTGGCTTCTCGTTGATGGGACAGAAGGATGGACGCCGCGACTAAACAACAACAACAACAAAACCAAACACCCAGTTTAAAAAAAGCTGCAGACTGACACACATCCTGTTCCAACAAGATGTTTGTTTTAAACAACGTTCTTCTTAAATAACCAACTTAATAAAAATACTCCTTTTATTAGTCTATTTTCTGTAAAAAGGCTTCAGATAAGAAGATAAGAACAAATAATTCCAAGTAATATTTTTATACCTCAATTAGTCAGCTAACACTAGTTCGTTAGCTAGTTAGTCAGTTAGCTAGTTTGCTATCTAGCATCTAGCAAGTTAGGTAGTTCATTCATCAGTCAGTTCGTTAGCTAAGTGGCTAGTTGGCTATCTAGTGATTTAGTTAGCTAGGTTAGCTAGCTTTAGGTAGTTGTTAGCTATCTAGCTAGCAAGTTAGTTAGTTAGTTAGTTAGTTAGTTAGTTAGTTACTTAGTTAGTTAGTTAGTTTTTGGTTGTGCACAGTGGAAACGCTGATATAAAAGATCATATTAAGACAGCTAAACTTAAGTGGTGGTTTCCCTGAGAGCAGTAAAGAAACTCTAAGAAGAAAGATTACAAAGCGTAAAAAACCCAGCAATCTTGTTAAAGGTAACTTTCTTTAAAGGCTCTTTCTTGGTTTATGTTATTAAGGAGGTACAGTTGTGATTTAATGTTTTGACGTTTTAATCTTTGTAAACTCGCGACCAGCTTGTGGCATAGCGTTGTGAAGATTTAAGTTAAAGTTATTTTTATGTTATTGCCTATAAAGTTGTTTATAGGCCACAAAGAGATTTGTATCTTGTTTTGTTTGAAAAAAAAGCTGGCAGAGAATGTGTCACAGTCTGCACCTGTGCACACTGACAAATACCTTGGTGGATTTTGAGAGACAAAACTTAATTTTTCATCTGCTGAGGTGCTGTCTGTGGTGTTAAAAGGTGTGCTAAGTGCTGAAATAACTGTCCCCCATTCTCATGAAAACACCTATGATATGTGCACAAGCGCATACATGTGTGTGTGTGTGAACGTGCAGTACACTTAAGGGTCCCGGTTTAGGGGTTTGAAAACTACCCTAAGATATACAAACATGAATGAATAATTATTTTGTCTAATTTTGGAAGTTAATTTTACTGAAACGTTTCCTTTTTTCAGCAGAAAGTCAGGAATTTCTTACTTTGAGAAAACATCATGTGCAACAAGGTGAAGAGCAATATGAGCTTTAATATAAACTAAAGTTATCCAACTCTTCCATGATATATCATACTTTCATCCTCAAATGTTTTCAGTTTCATCTCGTCTTCATCACCCTGATGATGGTTAGAGAGCTGCCAATATTTGGGAAATAAAACCTGACAAACTTGGACAGAGCTGATTTAATTCTGATGTAATTTTCATGTCAGAAACAAAAAAAACAACCTTTTATTAGTAAATCCCTCTGAATAACAGAAACCATTATAATTTAGACTCTCCAGTGAAACCAGGCTGGCTGCTAACATTACCACTGATAAACATATTTATGTCTACTGGTGTAGAATTTGGAGTTATTTTATATTTTTCTTATTGTCAACAAACCAACAATATGTTCTGATCTGCTCTCAACACTTTCCTCCTTCACTACTCTGTCTCTTGGCTGCAAGCAAAAACCTCATAAATACTGTATATAGTTTCATGTTTAAAGGTTCAGTAATTTTCTAAAAACAGCTGTCAACTGTAGTTTTTAAAACATTTTTACATGAAGAAACATATAGACTTATAGTTTGCTCATGTTTCCACTGATAACCAGTTCATGGTGGAACGTCTTTGCCATCTTTTCTTTAAATGAATAATTTATAAGTATAATAAATGGTGAAATTAAAATTTAAACTGTGAAAAAATAAAAAAGTCACATCATTCTGTTGTATAAGAAGTGGATGACGCTGACAGTCAAATATCTAAAACTTAATAAAAGGTCAATATCAACCTGATATATTGACAAACCTCAGCAGCTGGAGCTGCTGTTATCTCACACTGACAGCGTTAAATTTCCTCTTTTCTGCTGAACAAACACAACATCAAACAGAACGTTATCAAGCTTCCTCTTTTTTTCTCTCTCTCTCTCTCTCTCTGTGAACCCGTCGCAGCTGTTGCCATCATGAAATAAAAATGTGTTTGTGTAAAGATGCTGACGGAGACTCGTTGATCTTTTCACCTCCACAGAAAAGATCATCTCCAAAACATTTTGCGCCCTGAGCTACAGACTAAAACAACAACAACACATGCTGCCGGCAGATGGTAATATTCTGCATTCTGTATAATGTGTTTTTTTTATTGTCCTGCTGAGGCTGAAACAACAATCAACTTTCTATGTTTTCCTCCAGTGATTCAGTAACACTTTTTTTTCTTTAATTGCTAAATAATCCTACTAAATCTCCCCGGAAGAAATATGTAATTTGTTTCTAATTACAGGGAAAATAGAACCCGAGTAAATATTCATTCATTATTCATTGGAAACTAACCTGCTGTGCACTGCGGTGTCTCTTGGTTACACTAGTGAATAATTGGAATTAATTAGAAGTAGAAGTAAAGCTGCAATGATTAGTTGATTAATCAATTAGTTGCCAACTATTAAAAATTAAACGCCAACTATTTTGATAATTGATTAACTGTTGTGAGACATTTTTTAAGAATAAAGTATCAACATTTTTTTCTGTGACAGTAAACTGAATATCTTCTGGTTGTGGACTGTTGGTCGGGACAAAACAAGACATTTGAGGACGTC
This sequence comes from Thunnus maccoyii, assembly GCF_910596095.1. Taxonomy (NCBI): domain Eukaryota; kingdom Metazoa; phylum Chordata; class Actinopteri; order Scombriformes; family Scombridae; genus Thunnus; species Thunnus maccoyii. The sequence goes on from NC_056537.1 coordinate 4,037,482, forward strand.
ACCTCGAGCTTTGGGAACAAGTGATCGACATTTTCAACCATTTTCTGACATTTTATAGACCAAACAACTAATTGATTAATTGAGAAAAAAACTGTCCGATTAATTAATAATGAAAATAATTGTTAGTTGCAGCTCTAACTAGAAGTGTTCCAATTGAACTCTATTTCCCCCTTTTGTTAGTAACAATTTACACACTTCTTTACAGGAAATAATTAGTAAATTATGGACCTTTAACATAAAGCGTTACTTCTGATTCTGTCTCTGTTTTAAAAGAAAGAAAGAAATTACTTTAGTTTCAAATCAGCAGATAAATCTCTTACAACACTGACAGAAGTTTTAATCAAATAACATGAATTTAAATCAGTCGTTCTCGTACTGAACAGTGTTTCAGTCATTTTAAATGTACAGTATTATTTTAAATGGAGAGTAATATTTATTTAATCAACCATCCATCTACAAGTTTAGATTTCTGTCACAAACATCCAAACATCAGGGTTTTTATTCCCTGACAGCAGACTGAAAGGTGACCAAACTACACTGTAAATTTAACATTTTAGAATTTAAAATGAATGAACATGAAATCTGTTTCTGTCCACGCTGGGTGTCGTCTAAACCCTCATGAGCTGATTTTTTAAATCAAACATGTACAATAATATTGTATTTTTGTGTTGATGTAGGAGCTCATCGCTCACAGTAAGATAAGATATCTGTTAAAGTAAGTTTTCAGAGCCTTTAAAGATCGTTAACAATTCATTTTCAAATATAAGATGAAAAGTACAGAAGATGCAATAAGTAGCTAAATTAAACTTAAACAGCTTAATCAGTTTATTTAAGGTTCATTAACACAGTCTTGAGGGATATTTGAGGCACTGAATTCAAAGATTGTGATGTATCTGATGATGTTTTATACTTTGTGTTAAAGGTTTTTTTTTTGCACTTGAATAAGATTCAAATTTTATTCTTCATTTGTTGTTTTTTGGTTGTTTGAATTTTAGAATCAAAAAGTCTCTGTTTGCAAAACGTCCCTCCATCGACTTCATAGCTGTATTTTTAGTTTAAACGATTTAAAAATGCTAATTTTCCCTAAAAGAAAAGAAAACAACTTTACAGCCTTCAGCTGACACCTCAGAAATCCACCGTCACTCAAAGACAGAAAGAATTCATCTATGAAAATCAGCTTAAAGCAAAAGTCAAATCTGTTTTGTAAATCAACAACAATGCTGTTATGAGCTTGAAAACACCTCCAGAAAAAACCTCCAAATAACCAAAACCACTGCGTTCAGAGAGGAGGGGCTCTCACCATCTGGCCCCCAGTGTGGCGTTGCTGCTGGTGGTCGAACATGGCCGAGTCCAGCGACATCCCCCTCCTGGCCCAGTACTTGCTGGAGAACATCATCATGGCGGGCTGCATCCTGGGCACTGGCTCCGGGTTGTCCTTCATCACATGGGAGGAGGCCATGGGGAACCAGTGGGTGTAGGAGTACCAGGGCTCCAGCCTGCTGTGCTCTGCTGCCGCCACCTCACACTGCCTGAAGATCAACGCTCAGAGAGTGATGGCCTGCCGCCGGCCCCGCCGCTGGTTAAATACTGACACAGGGTGGGGGGGGGGGGGGGGGAGGAGGGGAAGGAAGGGGTGACGTTTGTACAAAGCATAGAGAGAGAGAGAGAGAGAGAGAGAGCAGCTTCTGCTCCTCTGCTGCTGTTTCACTGCAGGTTTTACTGGAGAAGAAGGTTGCTGACTGTCCGACCAACAATCCAAAACCCAAAGATCCTCAATTTATTATCACAGAGTCTGAAAACAAGGAAATATTCATGTTTGGGAAGCTGGAAACGGTGAATTTTTGCCATTTTTGCTTAAATGTTTGCTTAAATTGCCAATTAACTGCCAATAAATAAACCTCACCTACACTCTGATGTTGCTGTTAGACAGACAGAAGATCTGTACAGGGGTGATGTTGTTGTTTCACCCAGTGCATGCTGGGATACGCTCCAGCTCTCCATCATCCTGAAAAAGATGTCTAGTTGAAGCTGTTTGCTGATGATGCACAGACTGACTGACATCATATATACATATATACATACTGTACATATACATATACACATATATACATACTGTATATATACATATATATACATACTGCACATATACAAATATATATACACTACATGCTGTTTATATGTAAACATGGTTGAGTTTTTCCATCCCAGCCGTCTTTCATCATCTGACAGAAACGTTTCCAGTTTCCTGATAAATTTGTCTCCAGTGGAAACTCAAAGAGCTGCTGACGGCTGTTTAAACCTCTGATGGAAACTGGAAAAACACAGACGGCTGAATGACATCTACCTGTGTGTGTGTGTGTGTTTGTGTGTGTGTGTGTTTGTGTGTTTGTGTGTTTGTGTGTTTACCAGGATTCTTACTGAAAAACACACACAAACACATACACATGACCGTTATGCAAATAAGTAAATCCAACTTGAATTAGAAACCTCGACATGTTTCTGTTTGATTATCGTCTTCAGATAAATCAGCTGACTTCTTTCACAATCAGCTGTTGTCAGTTTATCATGTGATCTCGTCTCAGTTACAAAACAAACAGACGGTGTGTTTGTTGTAGCTTGTTAACTCCTCTCATTCTGTGGAGTCTGACGATATTTTCTTTTCATTCATTCACTCATTTGTTTAGAGAAAAAGTCCAAAAACTGAAAACAGATTTGTGTATCAGAACTTTGTTTTTTCTTCTTTCCTCTCCCATTAATCATCTCACCACCCCTCAGATTTATCTGCTGACCCTTTGGAGGGGCCCGACCCCTAGGTTGGGAACCACTGGACTAAACTAGCTAACTGTATATAAAGTAGTGTAAACTAGCTCCACCTCCAGCAGCTACAACAGTAACATGCTGCTCTAACACTGATGCTTCACTATTAATAATCTAATGATGTCATATATAATAATATATCAGTCAGAGGGACCAAACCACTACTTTTACTGCAATACTTTAACTACATCAAGCTCATAATACTTATGTACTTTTACTGCAATACTTTAACTACATCAAGCTCATAATACTTATGTACTTTTACTGCAATACTTTAACTACATCAAGCTCATAACACTTATGTACTTTTACTGCAATACTTTAACTACATCAAGCTCATAATACTTATGTACTTTTACTGCAATACTTTAACTACATCAAGCTCATAATACTTATGTACTTTTACTGCAATACTTTAACTACATCAAGCTCATAATACTTATGTACTTTTACTGCAATACTTTAACTACATCAAGCTCATAATACTTATGTACTTTTACTGCAATACTTTAACTACATCAAGCTGATTATACTTATGTACTTTTACTGCAATACTTTAACTACATCAAGCTCATAATACTTATGTACTTACACTGTAGTAGGATCTTTCATGCAGGACTTTTACTTGTAATGGAGTATTTTTACATTGATGTATTAGTACTTTTACTTAAGCAAAGGATCTGAATATTTCTTCCACCACTGGTAACATCTTTGTAATGTTGGTTTTAAGTGTAACAGTATTATTCTTATGCAAACACAAACAGATCCAACAACCACATGATCAAAACATCTGACTTGGATCTAAGATATATGATGTTCACAGCACACAATGTTCTGGAAGAGAAAACTGCAGACTCATATAAATATGATGTGAATGTAAACATAAACACTCATTACAGTCCAGTGATGCAGCAAATAAACATCTAGAGAGAAAGAAGGAACATAAATATGGACTAAAAAACAATATATGTAACTCTTCAACCAGAATATTTAAAGAAAGTTTTAACATTTTTGTGCATTTAAATTATGTTTTTGTGTTTCCTTGTTAAATTTGAATATTATTCAAACCTGTGCTCCTTCTTTAACCTTTTTTAAAGTCTTATTTTGTTCCTGATGAACAGGTTTGTGTTTCCTCTTTTCTCATTTTCTGTGAATGTTTCTATATTTTGTTTAAATAAATCACAGTGTGTGTTTCTGTTGTTTGTCTGCACTGTTGTTCCACCTCTCGGTCCGCTGAGCAGGTGGAGCTGGCTGAGTGAATGACGGCTCAGGCATCAGTCCACACAAAGCAGCCTCGCTTCAATAAAAACAACCCCAGTGAGATGGAGAGATGTCCAGCTGATAACGGCATCGTGCTATCAGCCGTCTGCTGAGGCAATTTCCTGCCGCACAGGAAATGAAAGAGGACAGAGATGCAGGAGAAGCCGCGGCTGCTTTTGTTCTGACTGAGATGAAGCTTTATGAGCAGATCGCAGGTGATACCTTCCTCCGTCTCCTCCGGCTTTAACGCCAAATGTCTCCCCATCAAAGGAAGATGAGGAGGAGGAAGAGGAGTAGAGGGAAGGGGTGACGTCCATCACACACTTGAAAGCAGCTGCAGTGACATTTGGAGTCGTCCACAACACATCTGCATCCTGATGAGGACGGACAGGACGCTCACACGCGGCCGTGACATTTCTGCACAAATCCATGAATGGAAGATTTGAAATGAATGAAATAAAAACACTTTTTAGATGTTGAATGAAAAACCTTCTCGGAGCTGAAGTCAATAAATCTTCTGCGTGTGTGTGTTGCTCCTGGATGTTTATCCACTTGTGAATATTGTCTTCACACACACACATGTTCAGTCATCATTAAAGGATAAAGCTGGAGATTGTCAATAATTGGTTTTGTTTTCTGCACATGAGATTTGTTGACAATAACAAGTCCAGCTTTTTGATCTAGACTGAGTCTGATGTGGTCTGAGTGTGAAAAAAGCAGTGAAAACACCCTTTTCCTGTTTTCACAACTAGAATAAAGCTTCCTCACATCTGAAACTGTTTTATAAACAGAGTCTACAGGTTAATAAAAGTTCAGGTTTGACATGTTGTAAATGTTGAACCTGGTCTGATGTGGTCTGTGTGGAGAAACATGCAGTGAAATCTCCTTGTTTTGTTTTCATAAACAGTTTTAAGGTTTCACAATCTCATCACATCGTCATCAACATACAACAAGACACATCAGAGTCCATTCATTTATTCCACAATGTAGTTATTTTTGTTTTTATTTTTTAGTTGCCATTTGTTCATTCTTTATTTTTCTGTAAAGCACTTTATAACTTTGTTGAGAAAAGCGCTATATAAATAAAGTTTATTATTATTATTATTATATTGATCTGGATGCTGGAGACAAAGCCTGCAGACTTTATCAGTCTGTTGCCTCTAAGTTTTTATGTCGCTCCTTTCTAGAGCAGAGACGTCACAAAGTGCTTCACAGAGGTAATAAAACATAAACATACATACAGACATAAAACACAATAAATCAATCAATCAATAGAAAATAGAAAAATTACACAAAGGCAGGTCTGAACTAACGGGTCTTGAGCTGCTTTTTAAAGGCGTCTGCAGATCTTAAATCCAAAGTTTAGGAGCCACAACCTCAAAACCACCAGTCTCCTTTAGTTTTAAGCCTATCGAGGATCAACCAGTAAACCCTGATCAGAGACATTAGAGACCTGCTGGTGACATAAAGCTGCAGTAGATCTCTAATGTAGGCAGGTGCCTGACCATGCAGAGCTCTACAGGTGATCACAAGTACTTTGAATTGGATTCGGTGTCACGTGAGACCTTTTGGAAGAGAGATTAGCAGCAGCATTTTAGACCATTTGTAAACGATCCAGGGATGTTTTGCTGAGGCAGGTGAAAAGAGAGTTAAAATAGTCAAGACAGGACGATATAAAAGCCTGAGTTAACATTTCCATCGTCGCTTTAATGAACCTGAGCTTTACAATGTTTCTCAGCTGGAAAAACAAGAGCAAATCAGACACTTGACATGTTGATCCACAGTCAGTCTGGTCCATAGTGACACCTGGATTTCTTATGAAGGATTTAATTGACGAGATAAGAGACCCAAGACCGTCTCTTATCTTAGAGAAAACACTAGCAGGGACAGAAGTAAGGATTTAGTTTTTTCTGCATTTAGTTCTAAGAAATTATCAGCCAGGTAGTTATTTAAAACTGATAATTCAGCTTTGTAGTTTAATGGAAAGTTCTGCAGCAGCTCATTTAGAACAAGATTAGTAACTAGATAGTGTGTTTAGATATAACTGCTTTGATGATGGTACACCCTATATAAAGTTCAAAATAGACCAAAACAAGTAATAAAAGCTATTTTATTTTTAGTGTACAAAAATGCAAAGTTGTCATTCCCCATTTCTCTCTATTCTCATCCTCTCTGTAATAAAGACATAAAACGCTCCAAAAATACTTAAAATAAGAACGTCAGCTTCCTGGAGATTCAAACCAACTATCTTTAATCAAAATGAGATTATTTTTAGCTTATTGAGGGCACACATTATGCTTTTTGTGATGTTCTGTTATTTATATTCTGTTATGATGTCGGATGTTAAACATGGTCAAAGTTTCAAAACTTGAGGTGAAGGTTTGTAGAAATGCTGCCTGCAAGTCAAAAGTCAGGGCCTCAACCTGCGCTGAACGCTTCGTTTGTGCCGTTTTTCTCTGCCTTGCTGATGAGTTGATGTCGGCTCGTCATGCACGCCCATAAACGGCCGTCCATTCTGTAGCCTTGGTTGCTAAGGTTGTTGCTATGGTTTGTATACCCTTATATTTCGGCTTTAACATGTACGAATGTATTTGAGGAGTTCACATTTTGAATAAAGAACAGGAAAAAGTAGTGAAATTCTACTACTATAGTTTCTTTCATGGTTTGTTGATGTAGCCTCTGGAGCAGCTGGAAGTCGGCCGTGAACCAATCAGAACAGAGTGGGCTCATCAGGAGGCGGGGCCTTAAAGAGACAGGAGCTAAAACCGCCTGTTTCAGACAGAGGCTGAACTGAGGGGCTGCATAAAGGACCAGTGTAAGATAGATAAGGAGTATTTTAATCTGCAGATCATATAAAGATATTCCAGTAGAGCTCCAGAATATAAATATAGACCTGGAAATGTACAGAATATGTCCTCTTTAAAAAAAAGTAGCTGTGGCTTCCAGTAGACACCAGACTGGTGTTTGAATCTAATATTCAATCTTCTTTTAGCTCTGGTTTGGTCTCCACCAACTCCTGAGGAAAATATCTGGCTCCTGGCGTTCATGTGGATGTTATTTTGAAACGTACCATCTACCTAAACATTCCCGAGAACTCAATCCGATCGAGCATCTGTGGGACGTTCTGGAAAAACGAGTCTGATCCACGGAGGCCCCACCTCGCAACTTACAGGACTTAAAGGACCTGCTGCTAACGTCTTGGAGGACAGAGGATTACACATTGTTGACCACGACAGGAAAAAAAAAATTGCTCCTGAAATCCTTTTATTGCCCAAAGTGTTCAATCGATTACATGAAAAGAGCTAAAATCACAAACCTGCAGCAAAAGCATCGCAGAGGAAATCAAAATAAAACTGGCCTGTGTCATTAAAGCTGTGAACAGAATCAGTTTCATTCCTTTAATGCTTCACATCCACAGATTGTGTCTGGAGCTTCATACTCTATATATTTTAAAAGGCTCCAGATGTTGATCGTTTTGTTAGGAGACGTCACATCTGTCGTCTCGCTTTGGAATGAAACTGGATTCCCATCAGACTGAAACACAGCAGAGCAGGAGGTTTGATTCAGAAACGTGCTTGTGTTGGTCTTAAAGAAACATTCAGGCGTGTTGGGAAATACATTTTGTTTTGTTACTCTGAGTTAAATAAAAGTGATCCACATTAAAGTTACAATATTTCAGTTTTTCATGAATTAAACATTTTTTTAATCCGTCTATGGTCGACACTTCTTCGGTTATATTCATTTATCGTATTTACATCCTGTAATTATTTCTCTATAAAGTCATTTTCATCGTTAGTAATCCAGAGTTAATGCTTGTAATCTGATTTGACTGATATCAGCCTCACTATTCACTGTTGTGTCACAGCTGGATTAGCTAACTGCTGATGCTAACGCAAAATTTCCTGTTGCTGCTGCTTCACATTAAAAGACTTCCAATGTGCTTTTATTGTGAAGAAGCCACAGGAAGGTGTCCTCCATGACTTCTTCATTAAACCTACGCCTGTCATCAGAAACACCGGCTGCTCTGTTGATGGATTTCTAAAACAGTAGCCGCTGTAGCGTCACCTGCTGTTACCACGGTAACCACAGGTAGCAACAAGTCAACCAGGACTGAAATCTGAAGGATTATAACTTTAAATCTGTGCAAACTCTGTGTTTTAAAGAATCTTGTACGTTGTGTTAACTCACACTACATGTCTTTATGACTACCGGTGTTCACACTAGTGATCGGTGATCAATCAGGTGATTAATCAGATGTTGTGACCTCAAACTGCACATCAATCAAATCAGGTTTAAAAAGGATAATTCCACTTTATTCCATCTTGAGTTTTTTATCAGTTGTCGTCACGTCTGATCTTTTTAGCGGTGTTCTGTTATAAAATAGGAAAATAAAGTGGAATTATCCTTTAATTTTCACCCCTGATCTTTAAGCACACTGTAGCTAAAGCTTATCAATCCTCTTATTGAACTCCTGGTAAGAAAACCAAACGAGCGTATTTCCCAACATGCCCCAGTATTCCTTTAAATATGTTTGGGTTCATAAGCATCACAATATAAAAACACAAATCATCAACATTTTCATTACACATCAGGGGAAACTTGTTGTCCAGCGGCCACATTAACACCATCTTTTATTCCACTGCACATGGAACGACCTATTTCATATTTACTGATTAATACTGAGTGGAGGTTATGCAATAAGAGGTTATAGTTTGATCCGTGACACACGGGGCGATGGAGATGTTTGTCAGATTAAAATCAAAGAATATATATATATATATGTATACGCTGTCAGCGGCCAGACAAACTGTTGGAGCTGGTGTGGCGGGAGATTTCTCAGAGTCCAGCGTCAGACAGTGAGAGGAGATAAAACACATTACAAGTCACAATATGACGCTCGGCCCGTCTTAGAAAACATCTTCAGCAAGAGAGAAGGAATGACTTTTAGAGCGAAAGAAACAATATGATACAAGAAATTACAAAAATAAGATTCTCAATAATCTTAAATCCTTTTTACATTCTTCTTCTCTCTTCTCTGGTGGGGTGGGGGGGGCGGGGGGCGGGACGACGTGGCGTCCTGCTGACGTCACTGAGTCAGTCTCTGCTGTTCACTATGATATGAAGGCAACTTTGCAGCTGTTGTGAGAGTTTTCTCTCAAGTGTCCGTGGCCGTTGGAGCAGGCGTCCTGCCGGCGTGTCGCTCGGACGGCCGGAGGTGATCCGGGATCTGTCGGGTCAAAGCCGCGAGCTTCTGTGTCGAAGCCCAAGATGCTGCTTATAGAGTTTGGCAAATCCTGAGAGAGACAAAAACAAGTCTGTTACAGGTTTAACTGCACCGAACAGTGAAGAAAAGACAATTAAAACAAAGATTCCTCCTCAGGTGGAGAATGAATCTCCAAACTTTCTATGAGTTTGGTAAAAAACAACAAAAACAACAACAAAAAAAACCCTAAACAAGAAAACAAATACTAAATTAATGATTAAGTCACTAAACACGTGTTTGTTTCATTTAAACCTACAGTGCAGGATTGTTACATACAAGCCTTTGACACAATGCTGATAAAGCCAAATAAATCTCTTTATATTTCATAGTATATCTATGTGTGTGTCTGGTATGACATTCCCGCACTGGTGCACCAGTAGTATTGAAGCTAAGTATCCCAGAATGCATTTCGCACCAACCAGCAGTGATGGCGGAGATTAATGATTCTCCTCTGAATTAATCTCAAAACTCAACAAAACCCCTAAAAACTTTTAATCGATTTGTAAAAATCAAAACTCACAAAAACAAACAAAAAGAATCTTTTCATTCACTAAACCCTTTTGTTTATTTCTGGTAAATTTCCCTCCTGTTACTATTTTTCAATGATTATTTCTTTCAAATGATTCTGACAGTAAAACTTGTTTGAAGAATTAAAATTAAATCCAGGTGAAAACTGACTGTGTTGCTTTCAGTCCATTAATGCAGAAATGTTCAAATCCTGTGATTATATTATAAAAAGAAAAAAAAAACAACTAAAACCTGTCAAGTAATGAATTAATCTCAAAATTCAACAAAAAACAAACAGCATTAAACAAAATCCAAAATCAAATCCATTCACTAAACCGTTGTGTTTATTTCAGGTCAATTTTAGCATTTCTACAAACCTTTCTGTCAAATTTGGTTCCTTTTAAGATATTATGTGTGTAAATTTTTCATTATTTCATCTTTCAAATGATTCTGATGGTAAAAGTTGTAAGTAAAACTGGTTCATTCTGTGTTTTCTCATTTCCGAATGTTTTTCCTGACGGTGTCTTCTCTGATACCACCGTCACAGTCAGAAATGATCAACTTCTACTGTTGTGGTTTAACGTTCATTCACAGCTAAACTTTATTAAAACAGACATAATTAATTGAGTTACGTCACAAACACGCGTCTCGTTGAACCTACCTTACACGTCTTTATTTGTAGATAGATGCCTTCTGATTTCTGAAGAATTTCTTCAATGTCCAGTTTCATTGAAAGCTCATTAATGTGCTGCAACAACAAAAAGAAATTTTACTTTACTTTAGATGACAGTTTTCAACATTCAGTTTTATTCTAATTTTTGTTCCTTCGTACCAACTTGGAGGCAATTTTGTAAAATTTTAAATAAGATGATGATCCTGATTTCATAAGAGTTACAGATCAGCCATTAGCAGCTCCACACAGACTTCTAGCGTACGACAAAGCAGTGTTGCTAAGCAGGATACTGTTTATGTTAAAGACACAGCAGTGGAAACATCACCAGAAGTGACAAAGACAAGAACCAAAAGCAACGACGACGACGACGCTGCTGTTAGAGCCGTCGTCTCCTCGGTGAGCTCAGGGTCAGTTTACCTTGAGGATTTCATTGAAGTCGTAATTCTCCTCCATGATTTTCTGTTTCTCGGAGTCGAGGATGGCGCAGCAGACCAGCAGGTGGAAGTTCTGACAGGGCAAACCCGTCCACATCACCTGAGGAGGACACAGACGTCAAAGTTACTCTACAAGAGCAGCTACACTACTGACAATAACTGGTCAAGACTCACTCAGAGGTGATGAAGGTTATTTTATATGTTTTTCTTATTGTAAACATCTTTCACAGAGCAAGGTCACAAAATGCTTCACAAGAATAAAATTGTTAAAGAAATAAGACCATAAAAGTAATAAAAGAAACGACGCAAAGGCCAGTTTGAATAAATGAGTCTTTAGCTGTTTTTTTGTTTTTGTTTTTTTTGTTGTTTTTTTTTAAAGGTGACAACAGATCGTATGTCTATAGGAAGATTGTTCCACAGTGTCGGAGCCACAACTTCAAAGGTACGACAGCAAAGGACAACCAGTAAGCTCTGGTCAGAAGACCTAAGTGACCTACTGGTGATATAATGATGGAGCAGGTCAGAGATGTACACAGATGTCTGACCGTGCAGGGCTCTATATGTGAAAACAAGAACCTTAAGATGAATCCTAAACTTCAAGGGAAGCCGATGTAAAGATGATAAGATGTAGAAGTGCAACGGATCGTAGTTGATCCGTAATCCGTACGTATCGCCCCCCACGGTTCGGCACGCATGTGAACTGCGGATTAATTGCAAAATGTAATATCTCATTTAAAATAAAGTAAACAAACTGCTGTAAGTACAAGTCATGGACAGACAAGGTGTCGCTAACAGGGATCTTGAAGAGCGACGACCAAACCAGCATCTAACGGGTCCGTGGTGACATCTGCAGGTATGTTTACCTGCTGTTTAATGTGCTGCAGCTGAGCAGCTAATTAGCTACGTAGCTGCTAACTGACGTTAGCGGTGGATGTTTGTTTGGCGGCTCGTTCAACAAGCTGCAGGACAAAACGTGTGTTTCTAAGTTATCATCAAGTTTTAATGATGTGGACACAGGCTGTTGTTTCATTCACTACCATGTTTAAAGGAAGAAGGTATCCTGCTTCATATTGCAATTTAATTTAACAATTGAGCTTTGAATATTTTATATATTTATAATCCGTGATACGATCTGAACCGTGAGTTTTGTGATCTGTTGCACCCCTAATGAGACGGGTGTGATATGAGTCGTCCAGCTGGTCAACAAATCTCATGTTTGGATCCAAACCAACAATCTACTAACGAGTATTGTGTGTGTATCAAAGCCTGATATATCTTATTCCTCTGTGCCGTTAGACCTCCGTTATTGTCCAAAAACTATTAAAAACACGTTAATGAGCCACAGAGCTGCACTGGGCGACTTGTTCCCTCATCCTTGAAGAGGGTGGTAACTTTAGTTTATTTAGAAACGACTCAAAACACATACAAGCACAATACTTGTTGGTTTGGATCTACACATGAGATTTGTTGACAATAAGAAAAATACAGAAAATCACCAGACTTATTTACCTTTAAATATACAGTTAGAAGAGGATTAGATGACTAAATACTAAACAACAGCAGTAGCAAAAACTACATCTACCATGACTACTGTTGCTATAGTTACACATGAGCTTTCTAGACAGGATTTCACATGATCAAAAAGAAAAAACTGCCAGCGCAGACTGTTTTTCATTTCGATCTGCACTGTGATAAGTTTGTACCGAGTTATCACAGCGCAGAGCTCCATCTTACATATTCAAAATCACAAACACGGCTCCATGATCGAACACTGAACTCACCTCCCAGAGTCGAAGAACGTCCTGGAAGCTGAGTTCCCTCTTAAATCTGATCAACAACCAGCGGAAACAGAAATACAGATAACCTGAATCCTGAGACTCTGCAAGGAAAACACACAAAAACAAAACACACAATAATACTCAGAAACACACAGAAACATCACAACTGGCTTCATTTAACTTCTGACTTACTGGATACATGACAAAAAATGAAAAAATAAATATTCCCAATATATGGGTTAAACTAAAGTGATAAATACATACAAAAAGTACAATAATCTACATGTGTACATATATTTTGTGTATCAGATTAAACCTCCAAACATCACCAAATGCACTGATTAGAATAAACAAAACTTAAAGGAATATTTCCAACATTTTTTATTGCTGAGAGATAGATGTCTAAACATGAAGCTACACTCAGCAGCTGGTTAGCTTAGCTTAGCTTAAAGACTGGAAACAAGTGGAAACAGCTAGCCTGGCTTTGTCCAAAGGTAAAAAACTCCTCCTACCAGCACCTCTAAAGCTCTCTGATTAACACGTTATATCTCGTTGTTTAAAACCAAACTGTAATAATTACATTTTGCTGTTTTACATGGGATTATGTGCCGAGTTATTTCTTTTTGTTTCATTTCTTCTATTTCTTTTACCCGGACAAGAAACCTTTGGCGTATTTAGAAATACAGACTTGAGAGAGGAATCAATCCGAACATCTAACTCTTGACATTTCACAACACTTTTCCTTTAAAGATACTCTTCCTGTTTGTGTTAAATCATCTTAAATCACAAAGTTTTCTCTCAGCTGAAACAAGTTTTAAAGTTGAGCTGTGAGGAGCATCTACCAACAGCTATTTGGTTGTGAACTCTTTTGTATTTATTTGATGTTTTATATTAATATGTTGTGTTTTTATCCTGTGTTCACTGCTGCACAACTAAATGACCTTTGGGGACAAATAAATGAATTGACTGATCGGTTCGGGGATGGATGTGGGTGGGGGGGGCGGAGTTCATACCGAGGTAGTTCAAGAAGGACAAGTCCAGCAGTCTGAGCAGAGTACTGAGCTGAATCAGCTGAGTCTTCATTCCCTGCATCTGCTCCTCAAAGTTCTGGTGCTGCAAAACACAAAAACACACACTAATAAACAGGGATGCACAATATAACGGTGGCTGATATCTTATCGGCAGTAAGTAAGGAAATTAAATTATTGTTATTGTTTCAATAATAGAATTTCAGCCGATAATTACGGCCTGGCTGCAGTTCCATATATACTATCAGGGATCTGTGGACACAGACGTGTTCTACATGTCAGCTACGTCCTAGTAAACATGGTTGCAGTGTGATAACTTTTATAAAATCCAGTCTGTGAGTATCACAAACTGCTGTTCAGTGTTCTTCTGATCAGCCTTTAAACGCAATAATCTGTTACTCCGACTGGACTTAATGGATCGTATTTCATTGTCTCACCAGCCTGTTATACTGTTTTACACAGGACTGAATGCAGCGGAGGAGTTCATGTACGTTGATGAACAACAAGAAAAGTTGAAAAAAAGAAAGGAAAAGCTTAATGAGAACAGGAATACAGTACATAAATACTGACATTCCTGTGCTTTTCTAGTGCATACGTAGGGCTGTGAGATATGACAATATATATCACGATGATAGAAAAATGTCTTGTAAAAGTAATGAAAGACCAAAGGATCGGTTTATCATTTTAATATACAAATGTGAGGTGAGATCATTACATTTTCTCTGTAACTCTGTGTGCTTTTCACATGTTAGACATGTTCTTTGTTGTTATTATTATTGTTGAGAGGCCTCGCTGGCCTGGTAGGTAATACTCAGAATACATCAAGGGGTCAAGAGCCACATCTGGTTCAAGGGTCTCTGAGTTCTTGTGTCTTAAGAATGTACAACTTCATATACATGACCAGATCATGTAAGATCTCATGGCCTTATGCCAACTGGTTGAAAGTGTTTAAGATAATATATGTTGACCAATCACAGATCATTTCTTTGTTCCTTCTACAACTATAAAAGATTAGATTTGCTTTTTGTTTTTGTGTGTTCTGTCTCTTTATTGTACGATAATCATTTTTAGTCTTCCATCCATCCAGCAGTGTTTTGTGTATTATTTCAGTCATTTCATATTATACTCTGTCGTTTATTTCGTTGTGTCACAAATCACACTCTTTACTGCAATATTTTTAATCATTTGGAGTCTGTCAATCTTTTGCGCAGATTACATTAATAAACTAGTCTTATTGGTTTTTTACTCACAAAGCTTTTATTGCACTTACAGTAAAGTTGAGCTCAGTGCGTGGAGGGACTGAGCCTCGCCGGCGGTGAATCACAGAGCAGAAGAGAGGAGACGAGAAACTAATGTGACCATAAACGACAGCAAAACACAGTAGAGACTATGTTTATTTATGTCATTTACCTCATTTATGTGCCACTCATTTAAATTCAGCTCAGTGTCAGAGTTTCCACTGTGTTTTGCTGTCATTTCTGGTTGTGCTACTTTCCTCTCTGTGGTTCACCGAGGGCGGGACTACCCCTCCACACACACACGGACCACAAACTGTTCATTGAATTTAGAGAAAATGTGCTTTATTGTGATACGTATCGTTATATGGATATGAAATAACCTTTATCGGTCATATCGCACAGTCCTACACATACGCAGTTGCCATGGGTACAGTCAGTGCTGCCGCAAATTTTGGGGACCCTCGTGGACATGTGGACAGATGACGAAAACTGAGGTTGTTACAAAAAGGTTTACAA
This sequence comes from Thunnus maccoyii, assembly GCF_910596095.1. Lineage (NCBI taxonomy): Eukaryota > Metazoa > Chordata > Actinopteri > Scombriformes > Scombridae > Thunnus > Thunnus maccoyii. The sequence continues at coordinate 4,052,996 of NC_056537.1, forward strand.
TAAATAAATAAACGTATTCTTTATTGTAGGGTTGGTGGACGCTGTAAACATTGGTTTCGTATAAGAAAAAATAAACTTGTCAATCTAAAAATATGTATTAATTTGTCACATTTCACATTTTTGCATTTGTAATAATAAAATTTTTGGTTATCGTATCAGTATCGGCCACAAGGAAACAGATGATTATCGGCTCTGAAATTCCATATCGGTGCATCCTTACTAATTAAAAATGTGTCTAAACGCAGAGGGCTGTACACATCACTTCCTCTCATTAACGATATGCCTGAACGACAGCGTGTTTCCCGTTAATGAATCATTAAAAACACAAAACGACGACTCACCATTTGGTCCATGAAGGAGACAAAACACCAGAAGGCGTCGACCTCGTTCTCCATCACAAAGAGGATCGGCGAGAGCAGGTCGCTCATCCCCTGAACGTAACCTGAACACAAAGCATCGACTCGCAGCTCAAACAACAAACAACGGATGAATTAAATATGCTGACGGATTATGTAGAATCATTATTAACACCACCAATGAAAAATACAGTTATAACTCGTCTCACCGAGGTCGAAGTCGAACATGCAGTACGTCATCAGGATGTCGTGGAGGAGAACCAGGCTGGGGTTATCGATGCCTTCGTAGAACCGGTTCGTTCTGTCTGTTCGGTTCACGTCTTTCTCTGAAGAGACAGAACGAGGACGATACAAAAGGTCAGAGAAGCTGGTGGCGTCTTACAGTTTGATCCCAAGATAAAACCAGTGACAACTACTGTTCACATCTTTCACAACTCCGTCTATACTGGTGTCCATGAAGACGTTTTCAGGATGATATTATTGGTTTAAACCAGATTTCTTATTCCTACAAGCTGCAAGACGACATGTTTACAGGAATTTACAGAAAGCTGGGCGGCAACAAGAGCTCAGAATACTTTTCAGGATCTAATTTTCAACCTGATCATTTACTTTATTCATCTTAAAGTGTTTTAAGTTATTTTTTATGGAGAGAATACAGTTGCAATAATGGTGACAAATGCGTGTTACACGATCTATGAATAAAAACAAGATTTACAAATGTGCATGACGATTTGTGGGTAATTTATGTTGTTCACAAATGCATTGTCTGTTCTGTAAACTAATACCAAACAATTTGAACAAATATAAAACAATTTTACTAATAAATAAATAGCAACTTGAATTGATATCCTTATTTTTCATATATATATTGTATGTAAATTAGCTTTTGAAAAGCTTTTGTGCGTATAAATATCTAAAAAAGTTGTTTTTGAATTTATTTACAGATTGTTACATGTGTTTACATCGATCACCTCACACATGTGGATCAGGTCTTAGTTGTTTGGGAGGTTTTGAGACTTTTTTCACACTGTCAGATCCATAAATGTATGCTGCGTTTAAGTGCTGGTGGAAAACTCGGACGTCCGGCTTTTCAAAGCAATCGTGTAATTTCAAAATGGGAGAGATGATTTTACAAAAAGATTAAAGACCTTGTCACTGCATTATTAGACAATAATTAACTAAGATTTTTTAATATTCTGGTATCATGTGGCTTTAACTTTGGCTTCAAATTAAATTCACTGACTCTACTGTTTAAGTCGAGACGCCTGCTGCGTGGGTGTTGATTGACAGCTGTGATTGACAGTTCTCCTGGACTCACACTGAGTCAGACTTTCAGAAGCTTCTGTTTAAAGAATAAACAGTGATTTTTCTACATTTATCTCTGCTTTGCTTAATCTTAACCACAACTTAAAGCTCTAATCGCAAAGTCGGCGCTACAGGAAAGACAAATCTAACACTATCAGAGAGAACAGACTTCATCACACAACCTGTCCACATCCTGTCTGCTTCCTCACCACAGCTCGCTTCTCTCTTCATAAAACTACACCAACAAGTGCAGGTTAAAAACTCACAACTGTATCGAAACTAAAGTAAACTCTGGATTCAGCCTCACCGATCAGACTCCTGTAGTCTCTCAGTCTGGAGTTTCTCCTCTCTTGTTCCTCACTGACTGACTTCCACTGCAGCTTCATCCTGAAGTATTCATCGCTGTGAACAAGAAGAGAAGAAATCAGATCAACATGAACCAAAACAACAACCAAAAAATATTTAACCTTCTCAAAAACTCTTCAATCTATTTTTATGATAAATCATTTAAGCCAAAAAATGTTATAAAACAACAGTAAAGCTACCAGATACGCACATATCTGAACAACTAAACCAGAAAATATGTGGTATTTTTATTTAATGGATTAACTGGCTGATGTTTTGCAGATGTTCAAACATAAACTTTTGTTGTTCTGATATCATGTGTGTGTGTGTGTGATATGACTGTGTCTTGAGTGGAAATGTGTCTCCTAATGAAATTCAGTCACACTGTCGTACGTTTTGGCTCTCTGCAGGACTTTCCTCTCCTCCAGCGTGCTGTCCCAGGGAAAATATCCCAGCAGAAACTTCCACGCCTCTTTCCTCACCGCGTGACAGAGTCCCTGCAGATTCACAAGAGTAGAGACACACACGATGAGTCCCTGATGATCGGAGGAGACGTCATAACGTATATATACATCACATCACATGGAAATCCAAGATGTGCTTAATTCAAATCCTGGAAATCTTTCCTGCTAAATACGTATTTCTGGATTCTGTCTAACCTGATTTGACTTCATGAGGACGTCATTAATTTGAGCTGAGTGGACGGACAGTGATCTAACCTGCGCTCAGACTGACAGAGATGAATAATAATAATAATAATAATAATAATAATAATAAATTCAACGTGCCCCTTTGAAGATGACGTGTTTGAGGTGCGGGACGTTGAGCATCCTCCCCTCCTGATCCTGATGTTTGGTCCAGTCCTCTGCAGACAGCGGCTCTCTCCGTCTCACCTGCGGCCTCGTTCCCAGGTCGACCTGACGGCCAAAGAGTCAAAGATGATTCATGATAACACAGCTGTGTGTGTCTGTGTGTGTGGAACAGAGAATATATGACAAAAACACAGCAAGTACACAAGGTTCCTCCAACAGAACCAGTGATTTTCTGTAATGTGTGATTCATGTGATGTTTGATTTTATGTATCGTCTGTTACTATCAATCATCAGTCACCATCAAACCCAGTACAGCGTTAACACTACCAACACCACCACCACACATATTGTTTATTAGAACCACAGCTGGACTGTAACCACATACATTCACTCAACTACTCTTCTTTAGTATAAATATAAGGGGCCATTTTTCTGTATAACAAGCACTTTTTACTTTTAATACTTGACATTTTGCTGATAATTCCTCTGTACATGCAAGACTTGTATTTTTACTTGTAACAGACGACTTTTACATTGTGATATTGGTACTTTTACTTAAGTCTGGTCAGAGGCACTGAGAAACCAATGCAGGACACTTGGATTATGTTATGATATTCCCTCACATCAGAAAGAAAAAGACCAGAAAGAAGACACAAAAGAGCCTGAACAGGTCAGAGTTTCTGTCTGACAAGCTTTTCAAATGAGGTCTGCAACCAGTGGAGGAAAGAACAGAGTGACCACGGTGTGCAGTTTCTCTCCTCTCTTAAACCCTAGAAAAAGGGCGTCGTCACACCCCGATTGGCCGAGAGGGGAACGCACCCGGCTGCTCTCAATCACCACCTGGGAACCAGACCCCACACAGGTGATCTGCATAAACGCTCCAATCAACCCAGACATGCAACTATCTCAATTCGGAACGGGGTGACTGCTACAGAATACTCTGATTAAAACAGATTTATTCTTGATGTTGATGTATTTGTACCAGATCCGGCATTGTGTGTGTGTGTGTGAACACGGCCGTCCTCTCACCCTGGTGATGACCTCGAAGCCCGGCTCCTCCTGCTGGTTGATCTCTAGTCCTGGGATGATTTCACCCAGCAGGTCGGCCACTTCCTCTGGGGGGCGCTGTTGGTGCTCCTCGGTCCCCCGGATGACGTCGTAAAGGTAGTTTGTGACTTTGGAAAAGCCGCCCATTGTGGTCAGATACGGTTCCCTCCTCAACTTCTGCCAAAGACAAAGACTTAAAACGTCACTGTTGAACTAAACTCAACTTTGCTTTTACGATGTTACTCAGTAGGTTTGAGACTAATGTAAATAATGTAATATAGACCTTTCTGCTCCTCTAAAAACATTAAACTCTTTATTGTAAGTTTATTTCTGTGTCTGTGCAAATGGTAATAAAGTGTCTTTAATCTTGAAAATATCAATATCCATGTCAGCAGGATATCTAGTCTGTGTTTCTGACATTTCAGAGTGATAACTTTAGTTTCTTACACCAGCCAGACCGTAGTTGTTGTCATCCAGAAGGTTCTCGAAGGACTGGGACAAAGCTTTGTTTGGTGTGCTGACCAACAGACACGTCTCATCATCAGGCGACCTTCAAAACAGGAAACAGACAAAACTTGACTTCAGAATATTTAAAAAATAAACATCACAAGGTTGCTCCTGCGTCTCCACAGGATCAGAATCATTTCGTTCACCGACTACGAGACGTGAAATAAAACACAGCAGCGGACCATCTGAAAGCCTGTTTATTCAGATCACTAAACGCTTTCAGGCAAACCAGCAGATTAAGAGCGTAGACGACGGTGAGAAGTGAGTCTCTACCATGAACACATTTTCCCAAGTCGACTCTGATTTGATCATTTGTGACGATGCTTCAAATCTTCAGTTTGGGTGTTTGCAGGAATCACTCGACATGAAACAGCTTCTTTATTTTATTTGTGGTTCCTGTTATGTTTGTTATGTAATAGATGTTTTTCATTTAAGAAATACTCTAGATTTTAGACCTCGCAGACTTCAGTCGTATATATTGTGACTTCATGTGTCACCACGTCATGTCTGCGAGGGGATAAAATGCGCTATAAGACGGGACCAAAGACCTCATGTGTTTCCATGGAGATTAACTCCAAATTCCTGAACCTGTGACTCATTTCTATAACATTTTTAACAGATTAGATATGTGCAGGTCTGTTATTTTACACAGTAGCTACGACTAATCTGGCCAGAATGTGCTGTGAGATTTCCCCTTTACATAAATACTTAAATACTTAACTGAGGACTTTCACATTATAGATGGATAAAAAACAACCTTTGCCCTAGTTTAGTCTAGTTTAGCAGATTATAATAAACAAACTCATGTTATAAAGCCTGTAGGCCTATTACTGTGTGTACATTATACCTCATCATATCAATTAACTTACACAACAACAAAAATGGAAAAAGCAAATATCACCAAAAACACATATTTTACATTGACTGTTATTATGATGATAATTATAGTTTTTATTTTATTTTTTATTATGGATTCTTTTATATCTTCACTTCCTTATTGCTGTGGATTATGGGTAACTTTCTGACCTATGTCTGGTGAAGTCTGCAACTCAAGGATCTTTAGTTTTTTAAAACCCTTTAATTTAAAATTTGATGATGATTTAGCTTGAAGGTTACGCTGATATTCAGACTGAACTGTTTCTTTATTTTACTGCTGTTATTTATTTTATCTCACTGACAACCAGATGCTTCAGAAGTCTGGAAATCAGCTGCTCCACAGTAAAATCCAGAAACTGTGTGTCAACAGCTTCTTTATATTTATCTCTGCAGACTTTTAACGGCGTTTAATAAAAAGACGACTCAGCCAACCAGGAGACAGACAGTCAGCAGGACGTCACGGCGATCGATGCTCTGCGGGCACTTAATCCAGACGATTTCATTATGAAAGGCTTTGATAAGAACTTTAATAACAGGTATCTGCTGCGGGGAGTAATCTAACATGATATTCGGTTCAGAGAGGAAGAGGAACGTCTGCTGGCTGAGTGTCGTCCGCCGAGGCGAAGACCACATCACACGCTGTCACTCCGCTGCATGTAAATCACGTGAATTAGCATATAAATGACACATCTGAAGAGCTGCCATGTTTCAAGAGGCAAAAAAAAAAAAGATAAACATTTCATCATTACGTTTCTCAGGCAAATATAATGAGTTCAGCTTAAATCTCCTTATTGTGACTGAAACATGTCAGTAAACTGTTTGATGTGAAGACTCTCAGATACTTGTTAAAGCAGGTTTATCTGCAATTTTCAAAATGTTATAACAGACATTATTGAACACACACATATGTCTGAAATATTCTATAAATGAATTATAACCCGACTGATACAGGACTTTTGAGGAATTTTGATTTGAGAGTTTAAAGAATATAATAATGGTGTATCAGCTGATATTATACTTTACACAACAAGGTATTTGTTTACTAAAACAAGTCAAATATGGCTCCATCTCAAAACTAATATCTAAATAGATTTGAATAACACTTTTATGACTTCTATTATTTAATTATCTTATTAGCTGAATCTTTTAGAGCGACACTTGTTACACTTGTGTAACAAACGGCTGCGTCTGAAACAACCTGCAGCCTCCAGACTGTGGTGAGGTGCTTTACACGTCCGGGTAAACACTGTCAACATATTCAACTGCTGGTAGACAACAGTAGTGAGCTTTGTTTGGCTGTTGAAGAGCTGCAGCATTTATTTTCTGACTAACTGTAGCTCATACTGAACGTTCTCTGCTAACATCAAGCTCACCTGCAGCCTCATCACGTCTCTTCCTCTCCTGCACACTGGAGCACCGAAGCTCCGCTATTCTCCAACTTTATTTCCGTTTAGCTTCGTTTTGTCCTCTATCATGGTGAATAAAGCTAAAATGTTCCCATATAACCAGCAAAACATGTACCAGCTTGTTCTCATCTGTAATATGCATGTTTAGTTAATTATATCGTTTTGAACTGCAGGTGGACGTTTATCAAACACGTCGATATGAGTAGGATCAGGTCAGTTAAAGAGTCATAATGTCAGTTGTGTCTACTGGGCTGTGTTATGCTAGTAGCTGCTAATATAGCCTGGAGCTGCTAGCCTCCAGCGGAGATGAGGAGCTACAGAGGTCTGCTAACCTCAATTCTTTTTAACTCCACACCCCCAGACACAAAAGGCTTTATACTACTTTATAAACACAGAACACCTGGAAACACACGCTGAGGTGGAAAATCACTGCAGTTCATCATTAAATGCTATTAAGAATTCAGCATGTGGGGAAAAATAAAGATGCTGTAATGAACTCGACTCTTTGACGTCAAACTTCAGTCTGACTGTTGCTGTTAGCCTGCTAGCCTTGTTAGCTGCCACAGTTTATGTTTACAAACCACGTTACTTCCTGTCCCACCTGCTTTTTTCCCACCTTGAGTCTTGACACACTGAAGTGAATTTAAACTCATTGTTCCTCCATGTAACCGTGCTGCTGTGAGTACTCACTCGCTGAGCAGAGCGAATCTCCTCAGGCTGTCCAGGAACTGTCGACTGCCGCCCTGGTGGAAGTGAAGAGCCGGCAGGGTGACAGATGACTCCTTCAGTTTGAAGACCAGGAAGGACCAACCTTCTTCCTTCACTGTGACGGACCGGAGGTCACTGGCGCTGAAGCTGAACGCCCACCTGCTCCTCTCGTTGCTGTGGTTCAGGGAGCCTGAGAGACCAAGCGGAGGGAACAAAAACAAAACACAACATCGTTAGCAACAGCAGGACTGACGACTTTTAGAGTTAACAGTTGAGCAGCGTTGACGTGTTGCTGGTACGCGGTGAGATATGTCGTGAAATGTTAGGTTCCTCCAGCAGCAGTTACACTTTCATTTCCTCCAACATCACAGAGCAGTTTCTGGAACATTTGCTTTCACTATGACATGAAGTGACATTATTTAAATGATTAAATTAAAAAAATTAAATGAAGAAATGTAAAGAATAATATTAATACTGTTTATCTCCTGATGTGCCAGAAGTTGCAGAGTGAGTTTTATTTATCTATATCTGGAAAGACAACAACCACTTTTATGATATTAACAAACTGAACTTTTCAACAAACTGTTCAGAAGAAATGAGTTAGATTAGCTTCTTCTTCTCATTGTCATGAATCAGAAGTTCCTCTTTTCCTTTATCTTAAACTGTTAACTGTCTTCAGACTTGTTATGTTTCCACTCAACAGTCTGAACATCCTCCTCTTCCTTTATGTTTAATGTGGTTTCATTTTCATTTTGACACAGAGGCAAACTAACATATCACTTATCATCTTTGTTGAGTTCAGTGTTGACTGTTGTTTTAGTATTTTCACTCTTCATTATTTTTATTTAATGTAATTCTGTTTGTTTACTTGAAATTCATGTGAAGTTGAGTTTTTGGAGGTTAAGTTGTGTTTTTATATATGTGAATGTCTTTGTGTAAATATCAAATCTTTACTTGATTTTTTTTATGTGCAAACAAATAAATAAGTACATTTTAAAAATTGAAACTGGAGTTAAGTTTAGAGCTTCAAGCTGTTGTTATTGTTATTTGTATATGTGGTAAATTATATTCATTGTTTCCTGTCTGTAATCCTTGTTTATTAATATAAACACATTGATCAAAAAATAATAATTTAGAGCTGCAAAGATTAGTTGAAAATTAATCGGCAACAACTTTGATCATTTCAGTCATTTTTTTAAGCAAAAATATCAAATATTCACTGGTTGCTGTTTCTCAGATTTGACAGAACAAGACATTTGAAGACGTCGTCTCGGGCTTTAAGAAATGGTAACAGGCATTTTTCACTATTTTCTGACATTTTATTGATAAAATTATTAATCAAATAATTGAGAAAATAATCAGCAGATTAATCAATGATGAAAATGATCGTTTATTGCAGCCCCAGTTAAATTACAGCGTGTTACATGTCAATGATGCTAGTAGAACATTTTACCACCAACCACTACTACTACTATTCTAGCTGTATTTTGCTGGTGGCTGGAGGTCATTTCTCACCCAACGCTGGTTAAAAGGTGTTTGTAGTAGATGAAGAAAACTCACCTTCTCCGTTTGTGCAGGTTTTCTTCTTGAAGGACACGGCGTTGATCATGTCCCACTCTGTCTCGTAGCTCTGCTGTGTTTCTAACAGCTGAGGCCTCTCGCCTGGACACTGGGCCCACTCCACCACAGAACTGGTGTCCTGATAAAACACACAGGACGTCACTTTTTTAACTCCCTCTTTTGGCTGACTTGTGCTCACACTCTGTGCTGATGTGTGTAGAGGTCTGAATTTGTGGCAAAGCACTTTAAAAGCAGTCAAACTGCTCAGATTTGCTGCACTGGAGGGAAATTATGACTTAAAGCTGTTATGATTTGAAAGGAAAGACTGAGGCCTGCCTGTGTAATACACCAACCCGCTAATAACGGACTCACCAAAATATACGGTTCTGGTTGATTTCATTTATAGTCTGTCTGGCTTTTTTTTACATTCACAGTCACTAGAGGCAGAAACATCTTGTAATAATTACAATACACCATATTGACCCGAATATAAGTTATAATACAAGTTATTTTACTGTGGGAATTACATTTGAAAAAGTGGAGTCGTTTTATATTTGAGGACGAGACAAATACATGTTTACATCTCCTACAGAGAGTGATGCATTATGGGTTGTTTGTAGCCTTAATGTTGCTAGGCTAGTGAGTTTCTTCCAGTCCAGCTGCAGGACGAGTGAAAACGACGTCTTTACTGCAGCGAGGACCAAATCATCTGTCATACAGCCAAGGATTAAAGCTGTCACAGATGATGAGGAGCTCAAACAGACTAACAGTCAGTCTGAATAATGATCAGTGACAGGAGAGATTGTGAGCGTGTGACTGATAAACAATGTGGGAATCACCTTCTGCTTTAATGGAAGGATTTCACTTTCACAAGGCCGACTTCTCTTCTCCTTTTGTTGCTAACAGGACAAATGTCAAAGTGTGTTGTATCTTTACACAAAATGATATAAAAATCAAGGAGGCAAATTGAAACAAACCTTGCCAGCACACAACATGTTTGATGGGTCGACAGTGTCTTCCAAAGGTCTGTACTCCACGATGATTTCACCATCCTGACAGCGAGGAGAGAGAAACGCAGCCAACAAGTTATTTCATACACACAGCAAACCAGGATCAAAGCTTTCAGCTCAGAAACAATTAACCTCACACACAACTGTCATTTAATTGATTCCCTGACAGGAAATTAACCAGCAACATTTTTTTTACTTCCTGATTTTCTTGACTTTTATAACAGTGAACTGAAATCTTTCAGTTTTAGACAATTGGTCGAACAAAAAAAAAAAAAGACACGACATTTTATTTCACTCATATGATTGTTGAAGAGCAAAGAAGAGACAGAAGAACGTAACTTTGACACCTTGTTTACCTTGTCAACAATCCGAAGTGATCCTGGAATGAGCAAATCTTGCTCGATCCCATCTTCATCACTGCTCGGCTGAATGAAGACTCCTTCATGTTCAAATATAACCTGCGTGACAGACGTTACATTCATGTTAGCACTAGTTTGTGCCTCTAACGTATATTTACATACAAGTCGCAGAGATAAATATCAAATTCTCTGAAATCTTTAGAAAAAATACAGTTGCAACATGAGAAACGGGTTAAAAATCTTTTTTAAGGTTCAGCAGACAGGATATTTTTTCATCCAGATGTTTAGAAGAGTCTTTAAAGATTCTGTTTATACCTTCAGAACAGCAAGTTGTGTTGTTAAACCACCTTCTGCCTTTATAAAACATCCCTTTTAGATTATTTTTAGACAGCTGGAGCTACACTGTGTTACAAGCACGTACAGTAACTTGAAGTTTAGCTCAACCTTGAGAAGTGTGGACTGTTGTTTTGATGGAAATTTAGGGGAGAAACTTTGTTTGCTACCCTGTTATCTAAATGTTATCAGCTACAGACACACTAAACATAAGCGAACTAAACTTCACCAACAGTATGGAGTGTGGTGACTTTACAAAATGCAGAGAGACCTGATATATGTGGTGTTTTTGTTCAGTCACTAATCTGAAGATGCTGTCCGGTAGTTTAATTTTTAACAATGTGTTGTATTTTAAAAGCTTGTTATACTATCCAATGTGTCAAAGCTTCATCTGAAAAGTAACTGTCAGATAAATGTAGTGGAGTACAAAGTACAATATTTCTGGTACAAGTACCTCGAAACTGTGCTTAGGTACAGTACTTGAGTAAATGTACTTAGTTCCTTTCCATCACTGCTGGTGAGCAGATCTCTGACCTCTCAGGGCCCCAAAGTGTCAACAACCGTCAACTCGCTCCGCTGGTTTGACGCTGCTAATGTTGACGTTAGATTTTAGCATTTCCATGTCGGAGCCTGCCAGACATGTTGTACATTTAAAGACAACACGGAGAGATGTGCCTCACTAAACGTAGCTCACAGCAGCTGAAAGCAGACTGTAATGTCTTCGTGGCATGTCTTCGTACTGCTGGTGTGGGCTGATGATGTCGATGTGGCTACAAAACAGCTAGCGAGCGGCTAACACAAGCTAACTTCAGCTAACTCGTCAGCTGTTAGCTGGCTGACGGCGAGTAAACACGGAGCTGTATCCGATTAACACCGTTATTTTATCCGCACAGACTTTATAATTAACAGAATCTGACAGACTTAAACAGAAAAAAACAGGTGGACATGTGAGACTTTGGGTGTTTTTACCTTCGGAGCACAATCCGCCGCCATGACGCCAGCTCGCTTTCCTGGTGACGACAGCAGCTCACGTGCCTGTCAACTTCCAAAACAATAGTGACAAGTCAGCTTCCGGTCAGAAACTCCAGTACGCATGCGCAATGCACGTTCATTTTTATTTATTTTTTTAAATTTAAAAGGACGGGTTCACAATTTTTCAAGTCTCTCTTAAAACAACAGTCAGTCGCCCAAATGAACATCGAAACATGTTTTTCTTGCCATAATCACTCCTACTGAATAAAGAATAACTTCTTCTTATTATTATTATTATTATTGTTGTTGTTCCTCAAGAAGCCCAACCTGGACCCGGAAATTCTTGCCAGCTACAGACCTATCCCCAACCTCCCTTTTTTTGTCCAAGGTGTTGGAGAAGGTGATTGCTTCTGAGCTTCAGGAACACCTTGAACACAACAACCTATTTGAAAAATGTCAATAAGTTTTCTTTCAGCACACAGCACTGAAACAGCTCTTCAGGGTTGCGAATGACCTTCTGGTGGCAGCTGATGCAGGGTCCCCTTCAATCCTGATTCTCCTTGACTTGAGCGCAGCATTTGACACTGTGGGTCACATTATCCTCCTAGAGGGCCTCCACACCACCATTGGACTCTGCATTTAAGTGTTTCAGTCCTACCTTTTCCGGTAGGACTGAGTATGTCTCACTAGGAGGATGCAGGTCTAGATCACTCACTGTGGTGTTCTGCTAGGATCGGTTCTCGGCCCCATCCTGTTTACCCTCTACATGCTCCCCCTTGGACGTGTCATCAGCAGCCATCTTTTCATTGCTATGCTGATGATACCCATCTGTACAGAAAAACTGCCCCAAGCCCTTCTGCAGCCGTGTCACACCTCAGTGCCTGTCTTGATGAGATAAAGGCCTGGATGAGCATTAATTTCCTCCACTTAAACAGCAGCAAAATTGAAGCTCTCCTTTTTGGTACTCCACATCAGGTTAAGTCATCCCCCAAACCTCATCTCACCTTTGACAGCTAGGACCTCCCCCTTTCCTCCTCAGCCACTAATCTGGGTGTTAAGTTTGACCCTCAGCTAACTTTTGGTGACCATATAAGATATCTGTGCAAAACCTCTTTCTACCATCTCAAAAACATCTCTAAACTCTGCCCCTCTTTAACTCTGTCAGATGCAGAGAAACTTGTCAATGCCTTGATCTCCTCAAGACTGGACTACTGCAATGTGCTCTTCACAGGGATCATTTTGATGTTTAAAAATTAATAGAAAATCACTGGAATATGCTCGAAAACAGAAAAGTAATAGCAGACATCTGCTGAATGAGCTGCACAGTTTGACATTTGAATGTTTTTTCTGGCACAAAGTATGCAGCAGTTGAAAAGGTCCATGTGGAATAATAAGTAGGCGGAATAATAAAGAACGAGAAGAACAAAGTGTGACTGAAATATTAGAGTGTTTGTTGAAATTCTGTGTTGACCCCTGTTGAGCTCTGGGAGCAGCAAGGGGCACATCTCTGCTGTCTGGAGTTAACTAAACACAGGTGTGCTCAACACACCCTGAATCTGTGCTCTCATAACTAGGAGGAGAAAACATTGTTCTGTTTGCTCTGCTGCCAATCAGACTTGTCTTCGCTTGCTTGTTAAGTTCCATTTATGGCTAATTCCAGTGTCTAACTGATGTGTTGTGTGTGTTTGAATATTAGACTAACTCGGTTCACAGCCAAATGAGAATTTGAGTTTAATAATTGATGTTAAGATGAGTAAATACATGGAACTGTTCTCTAATGCCATATGAATGTCTCTCTTATTCTGCCGCCTCATGTCCGATACTTGATGTCTCTAGGCTCCAGCCCTTTACAATTAGGTTATACCTAAAACTGTGTTCCTTGTGCCAAGTTGGCCCAGATGATGTGCATTTCCTAATGTGGGACAGTTGAAGCTGAAATCTGGGACACTCATTAGGAGGCTGAAAGGTCTAAATCACCTTAATAATAATAATAATAATAATAATAATAATAATAATAATAATAATAATAATAATAATAATAATAATAATAATAATAATAAATTCACAAAGTGCTTCACAGGAATAGAAGTTAAAAATAAGACCATAAAAACATACATACAATAAAAACATATGCCACAAGTTAAAATTAACATAAAAAACAAAAACACAGGCAGCAGGGTACTTCAAGAAGAGACACGTGAACAAATGATCATTACACATCACACACAACTCAAGATGACACAAAAGCCAATTTATATGTACAGGAAGAGACTCCCATAGTGTTGGAGCCACAAATGCAAAGGCACGATCACCTTTAGTTTTGAGCCGAGAGCGAGGGACAGCTAGTAGATCCTGGTTGGATGACCTAAGTGACCTACTGGCGATGTAGGGATGGATAAGAACCATGATGTATTCTGGAGCCTGTCCATGCAGGGCTCTATACGTAATAACAAGAACCTTAAAATGAATCCTAAAATGGATGGGAAGCCAATGCAAAGAACTTAAAATAAGAGTAATGTGAGTCATCCTGCTGGACCTGGTTAACAGTCTTGCAGCAGCATTTTGGACCATTTGTAGACGGTTCAGAGATGCTTTGCTGAGACAAATGAAGATGGAATTACAATAGTCCAAACGGGGTGATATGAAAGCATGAATGATAATTTTGAGTTCCAGTTGTGATACGATTGACTTGAGTTTTGCAATATTTTGTAGATGGAAAAAACATGTAAGGGTCAGTGATTTAATATGCTGATCAAAATGCATAGCCTGGTCACCTAACAGCTGATGAAAGGGACCCAATACTCTTTGCTACCTTGGGAGCTATACTGTCAGAAGCAATAATGAGAACTTCTGTCTTGTCAGTATTAAGCTGTAGGAAGTTGTTTGACATCCAGTCCTTAATGGCAGTCAGAGGGTTGTTCTGACCTTAATTCATACAATAAAAACTTAACTGTCAATAACACTCAAGGCCAAAGTACATACCCTTGTTCGGTCATTTCAGTTATTACAATATTTTTGTCATTACCAATAGTATGGTAATATATTACATTATGTATTACTATTAGTAATAATATGATTTGCAATCTGCCTAAAATAACAAAAAATAAGCACTACAAGACTAAGACCCCTGAATAACTATTTGTACTGAACATTTAATGTGCTTAAATGCATATTTCACCATTTTAAGAAAGTATATGACCGTCCCACATTAGTAAAACCAGCTGTCCCACATTTAAAACCACATTTTCTAAAGTGGGACAGTGAAAAATTGACTGAAATAAAAAATATGAAACATGTTTTCACCATCTTATAGCATATTTTGGTGCTTGAATATATCATAAACACAATCTGATCATTATGACAGATTTATATCCTCAACATTATATTTCTGCTTTAACTGGAAGATTGCTCCAATCTATCTATGGCATCACATGTGTGAAGTCATGTGATATCCATTACACCCCCGGTTTAATTTGACATATGTAGCATATGTGGGAAAATATCTTATTTTTTATATATACTTTTATATACTTTTTTGATACAGAGAAGTTCTATTTGATCAATTTTATCATACTCATGGCTGAATTCAACATCTCTCTCCATATATGTATGTTTGTGTATAAAAATATAAAAATATGTAAAAAAAAGTACACATGTCCTTATATGGGTTGCTTCCAGTCTCGTACGCCTCGTTGTATCGCGATAGTTGGAGATCAGCACGGAAGAAGCTAAGCTAGCTGTGAGCTCACTGACTTTCCTTCAACTGGTCGGTGAGACGACAGAATGAGTTTAACGTCTATAATCCGATGAGTTTACGAACAGCAGTTAGCTGGTGACGGTTGTTTGTTTTTTTTATTTTACATCAATATGGATTTAAACACAGTTAATCGCTCTCCGAGAGAGGAAGGGGAGCTCGAAGACGGAGAGATCTGCGATGATGAAACCGAGGAGAGTGTGCCGATCCGGCGGGGGGATGGGAACAGGCGCGGCGGCGGCGGCTGTGGTGCTCCTCCACGGACACGAAAACCTCACCTACACCCCCACAAAATGCTGCCACACATGGGCCACCCGCCGCCAGATTTTCGCCTCTTAATGCCATACAACCTCGGACCTCACACACACGGCCCTTTCCCCCCGAGCCACAGGCAACAGTGCGAGCCTAGCGGGCCCGACCGGCCTCCCTCTCCTCTGCCTCTGCCTCTGCCGCCGCCGATGCCGATGCCGCTACCGCTGCCGCCGGGACTCGGTCCTCACTGCGAGCCGAGCCCACGGTCCAGCTTCTGGGAGCGGAGTCACGGCGCCCTGGGGAGGTTCAGGCACCGGGCCATGCCGAACCGTGGACGCGGAGGCTGGAACCGAGGCAGCCGGGGTGGTGGAAACACCAGAGCTCCCCCAGGTCGTTACGGGCCCGGAGAGAGTCACAGCAACAAGAAGGACTCTCCCCTGAGAAAGCGTATCCTTTCCTCCTTTCTATAATTGTTATACCACACTAAGAATAAACATCAAGGGCCACTGATTGAATTATAGTGCACCAGGGGCCTGTGAATATTTAAATACCCGAGATAATACTATCATAAAGTTCTGGGCTGACACAAGCAGAAAGATTTGTTTGTGTCAGACTTGAGTTTCGTTTCCTTTTAAAAGGGTACTGTGGGTATGTGGCACTTAACAGTTGATCATGACCATGTTACAGTGTTTCTATGTTAATGTGACATTTTATTTATCCAGGTGACTGTAGGTTTAATAGTTTGTTTCTTTCCATCCCCCCTCAGTGTTTCCAGTCTGTGTCATGTTATTTAAACCCCTGAATTGAGCTGGTTTTTAAATCCTTATCAGACCTGCTATCTTGTCTCGAGACTGTTAAGTTTATAGCTTCAACATGAATCTGCTGATCGCTTAGTCAATATAACATCATAAACCAGTGAAAACCACCCATGACCGTAACCCAGAGCACAAGTTGACATCATCAAATTTCTCATTTTGTCAGACAAACAGTCCAACACCCAAAATTATTAATTTCCTTACAATGAGAGAAACAAATTCTCATATTTGAGAACCTAGCACCATCAAAAACAACTTTTAATGATCAATCTATTATCAAAATAGCTGCTGGTCTTTAATCGACTGTTTGTTGAAGCTGTAGTTTTCCTGCACTAATGTTGGATCACATGTCAAAGCTGGTATGTAAATGTGCCACTGCATGTGTGGACTGGAAAATGAAACCCATAAAACAATGATGTCACCTCGTGCTCTAGGTTTTATTGACATTTTCGCTGTTTCTGATGTTTTATTAAGTGAACAGTTGATCCATTAATTAAAAAATAATCAGCAGATGAGTCAGTAATGAAAATAATCATCAGTTGCATCTTTAAACTAGCAAAAATGCTAATATTCACTGCTTCCTGCCTCTCAAATGTGAATATTTGATGATTTTCTTTGGGGTTTTTTTTTAATAATAACTGTTAGTTGCAGCCGTACTTCTACTTTCTTTAACATTTGACTCCAGAAAAGCCGCTGGGGAGGAATCAAGCAAGAAAAGCGGCTCACAGTGTTTCCAAATCAGACACCAGTGTTGACGAGTCCTTCGAGGACTTGCTGTCAAAGTATAAGCAGATTCAGCTGGAGCTGGAGTGCATCCGTAAGGAGGAGACCATGGCTCTGGAGCCCAAAGGTTCCCCTGAGAGAGACGAGGCCTCGGACCACGCCGCCAGTATTGCAGAAGCCAAACCAGTAACCGAAACGGCGAGAGTTCCGAGTCCGGCAGGAGCGGAGGAGACTCCAGAGATGAAGAAAGTGTTCCAGGCCTTCAACATCAAACCGCTCCGTCAGAAACTTCCCACGCCTGTTAATCTGGACGATCCCAAGAGGAAATGTGGCGAGCAGGTCAAGAGTGGTGACGGAGAGCAGGAGGGTGAGTGAAGGATGTGTTCAGATTATTTTATGTTGGAAGAAGATTAGAAATACAACCCTGGAAATCAGACAAAATAATGACTTTAACGTACTGTGGCTCATAAAAATAAATCATTAAAGCTTCACCACATTTCTTTAAGAAATTAAAAGATTTATTGTATTCTGGTTTAGGAACTGAATCCCTGAATGACCTTTAGTTTATTTATATTTCTTTAGATGTCATACAGGGAAATGAACCACAGTGCAACACAGAGCAAACATTAATGACGTGTGTAAAACAATAAATAGCTGGAAGACTAATAATAAGTATAAACTGTAAAGTAAAAGTGAACATTAAAGGTGCAAACACCTCAGAGCTTAAAGGATTAGCAGCTAGCTAACTTATAAAAAAAAAAGGTGCAACAACATATTTGCTGTAAACAATTCTAGAGCTGCAACAATTAATTGATCAACAGAAAATTAATTGGCAACTACTTTGATAACAAAGTAATAATTGATAATAATTACGCAATTTTTTAAAGCAAAAATGGCATAAAAATTCTCTGGTTCCAGCCTCTCAAATGTGAATATTTAACTCCTCTATGATAATAAACTGATTATCTTTGGGTTTTGGACTGTTGGTCAGACAAAACAAGACATGTTGAAAAGTCACCAGAGGCTCTGGGAACGATTATTCGATTAATTGATTAGTTGACAACTATTAAATTAATTGCCAACTATTTTGATAAGATATTGTTTTGAATCATTTTTTAAGAGAAATAAGTCCAAATTCTCTGATTCCAGCTTCTCAAATATGAACATTTGAACATATGGACATTTTCAGACGTCACTCTGGGCTTTGGGAATTTTTTGGACCAAACAACTAATCAAGATCACTTACCACTAACAACTAATCACTTATTTAAGAAAATAATTGAGAGTTGAATCGATGATGATAATAATCGTTGCTTGCAGCCCATAAACATGTGATCAACATTGTTCACAATTTGCTGACATTTTACAGCCCACATGAATAATTGATTTATCAAGAAATAAACTCTGTAGATGAATCGATAATGAAAATAATCATTAGTTTCAACTCTGAACCTTAATATAAACAAATGACTCGTAGCTTCTTCCCTACAGTTCAGTAGATTGTCAGGCACAGTGACGTGTGCAGTCATTACTTTATTATTAGATGATTTTTGCTGTTTGTATTTATTTAGTTTTTAAACTCTGATTTGTTGATGGTCTTCCAGTTTCTGCGCACACACGCCTGTATTTAAGACGATGTGTTGGAAGTAATATGTAATTATATACAGTAATAAAGGGCAACTTTTGGGGTGTTTTATTTTGCCGCAGACACTTTAAATCTGCAGATATTCTGTATGTGTACATTCCTCTGTGGATAAGTCTGTAGATATTGGGAAGAGACACATGTCTGTATTGTGTTTAACATTTACAGCAGGTCCTTCAGCATGCTTCTGTAGGATATTCAGGTGAACTGTTGTGCATCTACATGTTTATAAACTCAAACTACAACTTAATAAAGAGATGCGGAATGGAATCATGTTTTGCTCTAACCTTTTGAAGCGTCATTAAGTCGCATTTTAAAATCTGGTTATATTTCCAGGTGAAGAAGAAGAAGAAAGAGCGACACAAGTGGGAGCAGAAACCGAACAAAAAGCCGATAAAGAGGTAGAGGAGACGAAGAAGATGTGTTCGTGCTGCAGCGAGGAATCGGAGGACGACGGGAAGGAGAAAACGAAGAAGGTGTGTTCGTGTCGGAGAGAATCGTCGGCTTCCAGCGAGGACTCCGTCATCTCTCCAGACAAGGTACACCTGAGATCATGAAGCTCTTTACTGCAGGATGGAAGTACAGGACTGTAAAGCAGCCCGGTCAACACGCTCTGGTTAAACAGTTTGTATAATCGTCTTTTTCAAACTTCTTTTCTGCTCCAGCAGCCGGTGGTGAAGGTGGAGGAGGAGGAGCTGTCGGAGCTGCAGCTGCGTCTTCTCGCCCTGCAGTCGGCCAGTAAGAAGTGGCAGCAGAAGGAGCAGCAGGTGATGAAGAGGAGCAGGGAGCGGATCACCAAGGCGGCCCAGGAGAAGAGTTCCAGCTCCAGCCCCACTGCTGCTACTGCTGCTGCTGCTTCTCCTTCTGCGACCAGCAGACAAGTCAGGACAGAGAGAGTCACCACCAGGTCCGCCTCCTCTGCTGCTGCTGCTGCAGCTGCTGCAGAGAGGAACAGAACCAAGTCCAAACCTCAGGACCGGGAGCGAGACAGGACCAAGACCGGGGCCAGACCTGGAGACAGAGACAGAGAGAGGCTGACAGACAGAGAGAGGCTGAAGCCGAGTCCTAAACCTGGACCTAAATCCCCGCTGGAGAGGAGCAGAACTGCAGGAAAACCCCACATGACCAAGAAGATCAGCCCAGGTGAGAAGGGTCCGTATCTGCCTGTTTACCTGCTTACATCTTGTTTTCAGATTTTATCCAGTCACATGTTTAAAATCTTCATCTTGTTTCAGTACGGGCCTTGAAAAACCACTGAAAGGCCCGACGCTGCACTCTCATCAGTAATCACGCACACCGACTACAGTTAAATTACCTTCTTTGTACCTCATGATAAATAATCTTAATCTCTCTCAGGCTCTGCGGCCAAGCAGGCGGCCAGGAAGCAGCAGCTGAGGACGTGGAAGCTGCAGCGGCAGCAGGAGGAAAAGCGACGGCTGGAGGAGGACGAGCGTCGCAAACGAGAGGATGAAATCCGCCGAATCCGTGACCTCTCCAACCAGGACGAGCAGTACAACCGATTCATGAAGCTGGTGGGGGGGAAGATGCAGACGCGCAGCAAAGTAAGACGCTTCATGTTCAGCTTAAGTAAAATCGAAGGATGTTTATTTTTAGCCCAGTCGTGACGTCCTCTGAGCGTGCGTTTATCAAACCCACCGGTTTACGAGACTGAAAACAGCTCTGAGTTAAAACAGTTGCAAAGAGCTGCGTAGGTGTGTCGCATCTGGTGCAGCTGAGACATGAAACATGATCCCTGAAGTCCAGATTGAGTAACAGATTAGAGAGTTTGAAAAACACTGCCCAGAGGGTTAAAATACTCTGAGACAGGATTTTACTGCTCTCGGGGCAATAATGAGCACATTACACTGCACTTAAAAACAAAGATGAGATTTCTACTTTATCTGAAGTGTTTTTTTTAACATTATATTTCAGTTTTACAAGAGAAAAGACTTCACTGTTGAGGACTAACAAATTCAGCAAATGCACGTCTGGTTAACTTCCTCACCTCTGATTATTCGTTACGTTTTGAAAGAACGTATGTAAAGAAATGATAAAATCCGGAGACACAATTACTTTCCAACAACAAGAGAAGAAGTGGACAAAAAAAAATCCAGAAATAAGTATTCTCAATTGTAAAGAAGCAGATAAAATACACTTAAATGCTCTTAAAAAAAATCCCCCTTAAAAGAGAAGAAGAGAAAGTGGGGAAAAGACTAACAGCACAGATAATGCTTTATCTGCTAATGATATTACTGCAGCCACTAATTCTAAAGACAAAATATCAAGAAAGACAGAGGACTAGTCAGCAACAGAAACGGCAGGTGATCAGTTTCTTGGCTGCTGAGATTCACTGAGAACACGGATTTAAAGAAGAATCGTAATTTAGGAGCAGAACAGAACCAGATTCCTCCAGGATCCTGAATAAAAACTTTGATTCCTCGTTAGTTTGTTCTTTGTCCACCATATGTCGTAAAGAACTGGAGTCAGTGTCATGTGACGGATGAATTATCCAGCTTTGTATTTTATATCAATGTTAGCAGCTGTCATGTCTCATCATGCTGAAGTTACATGAACTCTGTTGTGTTGACACTGGAGAACAAACAGTGAAGAAATGTATGTTTGTTTTTTGTCCTTCAGTCCAGAGATCGAGAACACAGGAAGTCAACAGGTAAAACAGGCCTGGACGCCTCAGGGAACCTCTACCAGTATGACAACTATGACGAGGTGGCGATGGACACAGATAGTGAGACCAGTTCACCGGGTGAGCAGCCAATCAGTGATCTAGTAACCAGTATTGTGTGTGTGTGTGTGTGTACACAAAGTCTGATATATCTTATTCGTCTGTGCTGTAGACCTCTGTTGTTGTCCAAAAACTATTAAGAACACGTCAATGAGCCGCACCGCTGCACTGGGTGACATGTTCCTTCATCATGAAGAGTTTAGTCATGTTAGTTTGTTTAGAAACGGCTCTGAAGACGAATAACAGCGATCACATTTTCAGTCTCTGGAGAGTAGTTCTGTGTAAGGCAGACACCGCTGAGCCTACTGTAGTATTCACTCTTCTTCTTCGTCATTGACCTCGTCCACACACTTTATAAAAGCAGTAAATGAAAACCTTTTCAAACATGAGTCCAGAAGTCTTGATGTTGTTTTTTTTTTTTTTGTTGACAGTCCCGTCGCCGTCACACGCTGCGTCCGCTGCAGACGATCCAGGATGTTTCCCTCAGACGTCTCTCTACATGACAGACTCTGCTCAGTTCAGCATGGTACGCATCAAATAACTGTTTCAAATTGTTGCAGATCTCCTTTGTTCTGTGTAAACATCCAGATTTTTCTCTGCGGAGTTGTAGAGTTCAAACATTAATTGAGATGTTTCCTTCTCTCAGGATTTCTCTCAGCCCTTCCTCTCCTCCATGTTGTCGGGCGTTCCTCCTCCGCCGCCTCCTCTCCCCCCTCCACCTGACGAGCTGGAGCCTCCTCCCAAACCGCCCTTCGCTGATGAGGAAGAGGAGGAGGAGATGCTGCTCAGGGAGACCTGTCTCATGTCTATGGCCAACAAGAGGGTGCCAGCCAGCGAGGTGAGTGTTACCGAGGGTTTCTTCTCAGCTGGTCTTATCATAATGAACAGGAAGTATTGAAAGTGTTGAACGTTATGTCTGCAGGAGAAGATCTGCAGCGGTCCTCCCTCTCCAAGCTGTCA
This sequence comes from Thunnus maccoyii, assembly GCF_910596095.1. Lineage (NCBI taxonomy): Eukaryota > Metazoa > Chordata > Actinopteri > Scombriformes > Scombridae > Thunnus > Thunnus maccoyii. The sequence continues at coordinate 4,075,478 of NC_056537.1, forward strand.
GCCTAACGCCGGCGATAAGCAGCCGACCAGAGGAAACCTGAGCACCGTCAGCCTCAACACGGTGCCCCCGTCACGCACCAACAAGTTCACCAGAGGACACCACGCTCCCAGAGCGCCGCTGTTGGTAAGAACCTGAGAGACGAATGTCATATAATCATTACAGGAGAGTAACGCCTGATACACGTGGGCTGTAATACTTTAACTACATGTATATACAAAGGTCAAGGTCACTGTGACCTCACCTCTGTGCCATTATCTCATGCTTGTGATATCCCAGGAATGCCTGGAGGGAATTTCTACATATTTGTGGTCAAAGGTCAAACCTTTGAATACCTTTTTTTTTTTTTTTTAATGAAATTCCTTCAAAGTCTTCCCTACAAATATGAGTCTGGACAGACATGGATGGAAACTGCAACTTGACTGGTTGGTTTGTGACAAATATGTCTGTACATGTGTCTGGGCTTTTTCAACACTAAACCAGATAACAAAATAAAAGCTCATTACAAATAGAAATAGTCTTGAAGGTAAAGCCAGTCTTTTGTTGGTCACTTAGATGTTTAGTGCAGCACATCATGGATTGGACAGACCTCACTGTGGCCGACTGACTCTTCGTTTTAGACAATAAAACCATTTCTGCTTTTATATAGTTTTAGTATTTTAAACAGCTGACGGAGTCGCAGGTCATTAAACCTTTAATTAAACAATGTTGAAGCAGACAAACAGCAGACAGAGCGACGTATAGCGGAAACAAAACATGTCCTCCTGCAGCAGACACAGACACACGACGACACTCGCATGAGGAAGATAAATATGAAGTTCAGTGTGTGTAATAATAAGAGTTTGTGTCCCGGTGGAGGATTCTCACCTGTTTGTCGTTGTGTTTCTCTCCAGCTGCCTCGACACAAGTCGGTGGTGGTTTCGCTCAACGATTCGGACGACAGCGACTCCGACGTGGACGCCGGCAGCTCCTCGCAGGCCATGTTCGGAGGTCTGGAGTTCATGATCAAAGAAGCCAGGAGGACTGTCGAGGTGGGTCACATGTAATGCTCCAGTCTTGAAAGTTGAATAATAACTGTAAAGGTTGTGGGTAAAAACACTGTAAATATGTTTATATAATATTACTATGTAAAACTGACAAAAAAAATCCCACTGTTTGGTTGAAACGCCCATAATTCAGTGAAAGTATGGAGTAAAGTAATGAAAAAATACTTTTGGATTTGTGCCAGTTTCATTAAAAAAGGAGGTGAAATTCCAAAACATCATTATTATCTTCTCATAGAACATAAAGGAATCACAGCTCTTCTGTCTGGAGGAGAGACATTAATTAATTATTAACTGATTACTTTGTATCTGACGTTTCCAGGCAGCGAAGCCTAAAGGTGCGTCAGGATCTGAGAAGGAGAACAACCCAGTCAGAACTCCAGAGGCTTTACCTGAAGCCAAGAAGGCCGAGTACCGCCTGCTCAAAGAGGAGATCGCCAGGTATTTCACTCTCAACCACACTCTCACGGCACAGCAGAGATCAGGAAACACTGTGAAGGTCGCTCTGGGTAGGTGTTGGATGTTTTTAAAGATGTTTGTTTTTGTGGCTCCTGCAGCAGAGAGAAGCAGAAGATGTTGAAGGATCACAGTCTGAGCTCCTCCTCGCCTGCTGTCTCTGATTCTGCGGTGGATTCATCAGCGAAGTCCGCAGCTGAGCTGAAGCTGACTGAAGTAGAGAAGGGACTCAAAAAACACAGGTGAAATGTTGTTAGCCGAGATTTGGGAGATGGTTGTTATTATGTTATTCCAGAAATTTTGGGTTGGTGTGCAAAGCCGTATTTCTCCATATATACATAAGTATGCATATTCATGTTGTACATCAGTCTGTCTTTTTATCGTGTGAGTGTGTGTTTATACACACTTTGTCTTTGTTCTGGACTGGCGATACCTTTAATGTTGTCTCAAATCAAAATCAGCCGTTGTGCACTTACCGGAAATGACGATCGCAAATTAGCATTAACTAGCGTTAGCATTGGCGGACAAAATGCACAGTGAACTCACATTTCTCCGTTTTGCCTCTTCAGGTTAGGCTAACCTATTGTTGCTAACTTTGGAGCTAACCCCATTCACTTTTCCAGCACTTGGGGAAACAACAGACCTGACTTTTTAGCATTTATTAACTGTTACACAGGAGTCTGTACTGTACATTTATTGCCAGAATGACAACTTACCGTTAACTTTTTCCTCTGCCCCGCTCGCATCAACCGTCACTTTCCTGCCGCTTTTTCCCACTCGCTACGCAAACATATTAAGCACTACTCTATTCCTAAACAAGTTACGCTACCGATATTTAGAGTTATTTTTGACATTAAAAAAATATCTTTTGGCATCTTTTGGCGGGGGTTCGTTAATATTATCACAGGAGAAACGCCGATCCAGTAAACGTTGAGTACAGTTAGACTCAGCAGTCTCCATCAGGTTGGGCGAGTTCAAAGTTGTGAAAACAACGGGGGTGTTTTGAATACACCCCCGTTGTTTTCACAGGTAATTTGTTAGTCTGTCCCTCCCGCCGCAGGAAATAATGGATTAATCCTGGAAAGCTGTTGATGTAGCACTTTTCTCCTTATGAAAATAACACGGAGATTATTCGACCAATGAGAATTTAGTCGGACGAGAGCATATCGACCAACTAATCGACCAGGAAACTACAGCCCTACAAAAAACACACTGATGGCTTATATCCGACAACAATATAGTGGTGCTTAGTGCTAAAAAACACATGTATAATTTACATTTGTATAATGTGGCGATGTTCACTGTAGTTACAATGCACATGGCTGCCATTTCCAGTTTGAAAAGTGGTCCCTCCCCTTCCGCTATGTAGCCAAGATGGCAACCATTGATGGCGAGAAGTGTCCATAGTTCAACTTTTTGATTGTTTTGAGCGCACCATCCGGGTACTCACAGTGCACTGCATTTTCCCATACTTCTCAGTGTGAACGCACCTATGTACTCAAAATGTTAAGTGTATGTATGCGATTTGAGACACAGCACTTGCCTTTATTGAGTATTAAAAGTTCAACATGTTGTGACCTTATAAAGTTTTATATATTCCTCTGTAATGATCGTCTTGTAAGTAGATCAGTTTATTGTTGGTTTGGCTCTGCACGACATCTGTTGACAATAATATAGAAAATCGTCAGCCTCATCCTTTTAACATTTTTAACTGTCATTCAGACAAAATATAATTTGAAGACCTCACTGTGGCCTCTGAGAACATTGCCTGAACGTTGAATTGACTAATGGAGAAAATAAATGGCAGATTAATTGATAATGAAACTGTTATTTGCAGCCCTAATACAGACACAGTAAATCAGTGCACCTCCTCCTCCTGTCACACAGAGACCTGCTGCAGAGAGACGAAGCCGTCCTCAGACATCTGCTGCAGCAGGAGCTGAAGAAGAGAGAGTCTCTGAGGGCGGCAGAGACGAAGGTGGCCAAACTGAGGGAGCAGCTGACAGCCTCCGAGAAGATCGTCAGCGCGAACAAGACGTTGCTCAACAAGCTCCAGGAGCAGGTGGGTGGAAATTATGCATTTATTCAGAGTCACGTCTGACAATAAACACACAGAAATAGTTTGTTTTACTATTTAGTCTTATTGGTGGAAAGTAAGTGCTACTTTAAAAAAATTAAGTCAAATTAAGTAAAATGAAAATGTTTCCTACATGAAACATCCCATCATTGTATGACCAGGAGTTAATCAACCTGCCATCTGGCCATGAAACACACATGTCATTAATAAAGGTGCTGTTAATAATAACGGATACTCCTTGATCTGACGTTTTCAGCTTAAATCAGTTGCTACAGTTGTCAAGACGCCGTCTGTGCACGCTGGCGCGACTCTCCTGATCTCTGATAAACATCAGTGATAAGAGGAAGCAACCCTTTGTTTACTTGTGATAACGGGTTGATTATCTTGTTATCTCGAGAAAATGAGTTTTGTTATCTCGAGACAACAAAACTCAACGAAATAATTAGTTAATTTGTGATCTCGAGATAATGGCATTTAAAAAAATAAATAATAATAATAATGCAAACATGGCCGTTCTCAGCTTCCATACATCTGAGTGCTCCTCGTGTGTGTGTGTGTGTGCGTGCAGGTGCACCGTGTTGAACATCGGGTGTCCATAAAGAAGAGTGTGGCTGCCAAGTTGGAGCAGGAGCTGGTTAAGGCTCTGCAGGCCGCTGGAAGATCCTCGAAACGCCGACAAGACTCCAACCAGACTCTGGTGAGCAACACGACCCTTCAGCTTCATCACAACACAAGTTGTTAACAAACATAATTGATTTGATTTTTTTACAAAGTGGCTATTGGTATGGCATTGGTGTTGATTGTGCAAGATCATGTGATCAAATTTAAACCTGTTTTTCTTGCTGTAATCATTCCTCCTGTTCATACTGACCATTAGAAGATCCCTTCATAATGACCTTACAATGTAAGTGATGGAGGACAAAATCCACAGTCCTCCTTCTGTGCAAAAATGTATTTAAAAGTTTATTTGAAGCTAATATGAAGCTTCATCGTCCAAATGAGTCAAATCAAGTAGATATCTTTCAACGTTACAGTCTTTTTAGTGCCTGAGTCCCTCTATTCATAGACACTAAAGGAATAAAGAAGGATCGTTACATGTCTGATTAGTAATTGATGAATGTATTACTTGTAGCTTGAATCTGCTTTTGTCCGTTTCCTCTCAGCCCAATAAGCTGCAGCGTGTGGACGGAGCTTCTCTCGGCTCGGAGCGTCACTTTGCAGAGCTGATCGCTCAGAAGCAGCGGCTGCAGCAGCTGGAGTCCGAGTACGCCCTCAAGATCCAGAAGCTGAAAGAAGCTCAAGCTCTGCGCAACAAAGGAGTCGCACCAGAGCCGCCCGCAGAACCACGCTCACGAGCTTCCACGCCCCCCGACCCTCAGAGTCAGCTGCCTCCTGCCTCCAGCCCCTTCCCTCTGCCCCAGCCCTCCCTGCACGACCTCACCCAGGACAAACTCATCCTGGACAGCGAGGACGTCCCGGAGGCTGAGGATCACGAGTCAGAATCCACATCCGCACCCGCCGCCGCCGCTACCGCCACTGCCAAAGGCACCCGCCGACACTCCTTCCGTCGGTCGGACTCAAACTCCTTCACCAAACCCAACCTGGAGCAGCTGAGCTCGACTCCAGCTAAAGACAGCAACACTGCCAAACCTGCCAAGACTGTGAGCAGCTCCCCTGAGCCTGCAGAGATGATTGCAGGGCTGGACATGGACTCTCTGAAACTGAGATACCAGCAGCAGGCGCAGCTGGGAGAGCTGCTGCGGCTGGAGCTGCAGAAAGTGGGAGAACATGTCGATAACCTCCCAACTGGAAAGGTGATAAAACCAGAGCTCTGACCCTGCAACTGCAACACACTAAGAGTTTACTTGATCTGGTGTTCATATCTAAATGTTGTTTTTAAAAACGGTCGTATTCTGACTGCAGATAAGAAAACTGTCACATAATATTTTGAATAAATTCCTCTTCTGTGTTTTTCTATACCCTGACTTTGGTCTCCATGGTTACGTGTTGACTGTGCAGGTGGTTGCAGTGGAGGTGGACGCCGCAGCAGGAAACACAGAGCTGAGGCCTGTTCCCTTTGGACCGTATCACAGCCCTCTTCTGGTCTTCAGATCATACAGGTAGACTCCACCACTGGCTCTACTTTTAACGAACAGTTTTCATGTTTTATTGTAAAAAAAAAAAACATTGAATCAAAGTAGAATTAATGTGGCCTTTTTGACATTAAAGGTTATTTTTCTGTTGATCAAAGTGCAAACAAAATCTCTACAAAGTGATTTAAATGAATTACAAACATGTTAGTAGTTTTCAGTGCAGTCAGCTGGTTTCAGAATGAGTCAACAGGAGATCACCTGTGTGTAATCGAGGTGTTTGAGTTGATTGTAGTATAAATACACCTGTATCTGCAGTATAAATACACTTGTATGTGGAGGAAACACCAAATCTACTTTGGTTCAATGTTGTAAAACAAAACAATAAAGGAGGGTGAATACTTTCTGTTTGAAGTGTTTCGATGAATATCTGCATGTTTTGTCTCTCAGGTTTAGTCCGTATTACAGGACCAAGGAGAAGTTGTCTCTGAGCTCGGTCACATACAGCAACACCATCGAACCAAAGAAGTGTTTCTGTCGGTTTGATCTCACAGGAACCTGCAACGACGACGACTGTCGATGGTGAGAACATGTTGATTAAACCCTCTGTTTACCTGCTGCATTTCCTTTCTACGCTGTTTAATGTCTGTTTCCTCTTCCTCTGCATTCAGGCAGCACATGAGGAATTGCACTTTATCTGGAAACCAACTGTTCCAGGATATCCTGTCGTACAATCTGTCTCTGATCGGCTGCTCTGAGAGCAGCTCGGACGAGGACATTAGTGCTGCAACAGGTGGGCCTTCAAAATAAACATCTGTCCTGATATTCTTAGAACACAAAGAGTTTTCAGTCAGTCGTTGGTTGTTGTGTTTAAGAAAACCAGAATGTATTTGTGTCTGTTTTGTAGAAAACTATATGAAGAAGCTGTTTGGCACAAACAAAGACCGAATGGGAGTCGACCAGAAGGCCGTCCTCCTCGTGAGCAAAGTGAACGAAAGCAAACGCCACGGTTTGTGAACCTTTCTTTAAACACAGATTCTCTCGGTTCCAAATAAACCGTCTCCTGACTTCTGACTTGTGTTCTCTTCCTCGTTTTCCAGTCCCTCCTTTCACCACCTTTAAAGACATGAGGAGGTGGAGACTGAAGCCGTCAGCGCAGAATAACCTTCACCCTGAGGACGACAGCGAGGAAGAGACTGCAGGTGGAAACCCGACGCAGGGAAGATACGGTGAGGGAGATGTTTAATGGCAGCCTCAGACAGCCAGGAGTTTAATAAAACTAGAAACGGTTAGTCTTGAATGATTATTTAGGTTCCAAGTGTAACACAACTAATAGACCAGTTACAACAGTTTGTTTACTTTGTCTCCATCCTCTACAGCAGTGGTCTCCAACCCCTGGGCCACGGACCGGTACTGGTCCGTAGGTTATTTGGTACCGGGCCGCACAGAAAGAATAAATAACTTACATTATTTCCGTTTTATTTATTATCTAAGTCTGAACGATGTTTTATTTTGAAAAATGACCGTATTCCCTCCATTACATCACTCTTGTCTCGGTCACGTTAAACGTTACCATAGCGACCAGAGAGTGTTAGGGGGCAGAGAGGATGTTACTCATGTTATGTTGTTGGCGCTGCTAATAAAGTTGCATACGAGTAAACAGTGGATTCAGGTTTATTATTATATTTAGGAAATACCACAGTTATTATGTCGGTCGTATCATTTTTAGTTTGTTGTATTTATCTGCCGCACCTCAAAGGCCGGTCTGTGAAAATATTGTCTGACATTAAACCGGTGGTTGGGGACCTCTGCTGTACGGTGTAATGCTGTTAGCTCCTCCAGCCTGAACAATTTAAAGTGATAAGTTGCTGATGTCCGTCTGTTAACTGTCTCTCTGCACAGACGACGGCTCAAAGACCAGCCTCTCTGCTTTGGATGTGTGCGTCACGTCAGAGGACAAACGTTATTTTATCAGTGAGACAGACGACATATCGAACCTGGAGACGAGTGTCCTGGAGAGTCCCCGAGACACTCAGCTGTGGATTAAATTAGCCTTCAGATACCTCAATCAGAACGAAATGTAAGTCACCATGACAACCAGCTCACTTTCTGTGTTTTTTTTCATTGTGACATGAGATTACGATGTCGTCTCTTGGTCTGTAGCTCTGCAGCCGAGTGTTTGGAAGCCGCCTTGAACACGTTGTCTCGCGCTCTGGAAAGTAACTGCGACAACCCCGAGGTGTGGAGCCACTACCTGTCTCTGTTCTCCAGGCGAGGCAGCCGGGAGGAGGTCCAGGAGATGTGTGAGATGGCTGTGGAGCACGCGCCTGACTACAGAGTGTGGTGGAACGTAAGTCCTGATCTTCACCAACAACCAAAACTCGGCATTTAAACTATAACATAAAATGAGCAGCATGTTTTTGACTTCCCTGCAGTATCTGAACTTGGAGAGCTCGTTTGAGGGGAAGGACTACGTATGTGATCGTCTGCTGCAGTATCTCCTCAGCGAAGCGTCCTCTGGTGTCACAGAGAAACTCTCCTTCCAGCTGATGGAAGCTCTGCTCTACAGAGTCGACCTCAACCTGTTCACAGGCAGGATGGAGAGCGCTCTGGCCATTTTACAGGTGAAACATGATGAGATTTAACAGCAAGAAAACGACTAAAAAACGCACACAAAAAGTGTTTTAACGTACTGAAATGATCAATCAATTTAACAGGAAGTGTAATCAGATAATCAAACTTTAGTTAGTTCAGAGAATTTTCTTCTCTGAGATCAAATAACTAAAAACATGATAATAACTTTTATGATGATGATTATTTCAGAACGCGTTGAAATCGGCTCTCGAGCGGAGCATCGCTGACCATCTGACGCCGAGTGACCGGGCGTTGATCTGGCTCTCTTACATTCACCTGACGGAGTTCGACCGGCTGCCGTGCAGCCTGTACGACCCGGCGGAGTCCGGCCCGTCCCGGCTGCTTAGCAGAGAGCACTTCCTGCTGCCCTGGAGAACGCCGCAGGACATCAGCACGCCGCTCGACATCCTTATCGCTCTCTTCCAAGGTACAGACCATCACCAGAAGAACACAAGACGACACAATTCGTCACATTTAATATGTCGCAGTGATAATCTGATTATTTAAAGGTAAGAAGCCCAAAATTCATAAATATTCAGATTTTAATTAACACAGAAAACACTGTCGTCTCTTTGTTTGTAAGACGCCATCCATCAGTGCAGCGATGAGTCTTTGTCTCAGAGCGAGAGGACGCTGGCCTGTCTGCCGCTGCACTCAAACCTCATCTTCCTCAACAAGCTGCTGGAGAGGTGAGCTCGCCGCCGCCGCTGCTGCTGCTGGGAGGACTTTAACGTTTTTGTTTCATCTACAAAAAGTCATTTAGTGTGAAATCAAAGCACAACCACACATACTTCTGATGCAGGACGTGTTAAATTTAAGGTCAAAGTTTCTCAATTTGAAAGGTCAGAAGTAAATAAATCTACTTAGTCGATTGACAGACAATTAATCTATTAGTTACAACCATTTTTATAATAAAATCTTTTTGTCAGTTTTTAAGCCAAAATCCCAGAAATCTGGTGTCAGTTAGTCTGATCTTTCTACTTTTTTCTCTTCATATCGTTCTAACTGAATGTCTTGAATGTTGATCAGACAAAAAAAAAACTTTTGAAGACGACATCTTGCCCTTTGGGAAATTTTAACAGGCATTTTTCACCATTTTCTGACATTTTACAAACTGAACAATTAATAAGATAATTAATTAATTAATTTTATTAATTAATTAATAAAATAATCTGCAGATTAATCGATAATGAAAATCAATAGTTGCAGCCGTGGTCACAAGTGTGTGATATTTGTGGAGGTAGCTGTAGAGATCTGCCAGCTTTATTCATGAGAAACGACATATTTACAGGTTTTTATGTGTGCAAACTGCAGCGATACGTGTGGGTTTAGGTTGTTTTTTATTATTTATTGAGTTTTCATCAAATTTAAAACAACATATTAATATCTTTAACGTTCGTATCTTTCGTTCTCCACAACACTGTAAAAATGAAACAGATTGTCTTCCTTTCAGATCAGTTGATATAATTTATATATTACAGTTTAGATATGTACTGCATGTTTTCCTGATTGAATTGTTTAAGCGGCATATTACAGCTGTTGTCTCTGTGCGTCCCTGAAGGTTTGACGAGGGCATCGTTCTGTGCGAGTCCCTGCTGGAGTTTTGTCCGGAGTCGTGCACGCTGCGAGACGCTCTGGCCGACCTCCACTTGAGGAAAGGAAACGCCGATCAGGCGGTCAGCATGTGGCTTCACGCTCTGGCAGAGTGTCCCAACAACGCAGAGGTCTTCTATCACTCCTGCAAGTTCCTCATGGCTCAGGTGAGTTTAAGGTTCTAATCTTGACTTTAAAGTTTTATTCCAGTTAAAATCACAGTATCAAACACTCAGCTGTCATCCTGCAGTTGTAGGAATACTTTGTCATCAGTAATTGTGTTACCATTTTCTACTTTTGTAGCTTAACTGTACTCTTGGTTGTAATTTTAACCATGTTGCACTGATAGATTCTCACTATAATTACAAGAGTTAAATGTGAGTTTTTTCCTGCTGTCTGTCTCGTTTCGCAGGATAAGTCCAGCGCCGTCGTTCCTCTGTTTCGAGGATTCATCTTGTCTCTGTGTGAGGATGAACAGAGTCAGAAGAAGCCTGTGGACGTTCTGCGGTGAGTTGTTGTAGGAGTTTTTGTACTCAGATATCTATGATTTTATGGGGGAATTATGAATTATTATTGTGCACAACTCCAACATGAAATTATTCGTCCGGTGACATAACTCATATTAGAGTAGATATAATAATAGGGAAATAGTCGTCCTTGTTGGCCACACAAGAGAGGTCAATTAGAATTATGATTGTTATTAATCTTAATTATGATTTTGCGAGGGTATAATGTCTTTTAAGGTTAAGTGACTGAGATGCAAACACAAGAAAACACAAACAAGTTCACTTTAATTACATTCACATTTATTACTAATACTACAGCTACAAGTACTAAACACTACAACAATTTACAGACAAGACAGAAAAGGGAAAGGGGAAACTGGTACACAAGGCTATAGCTAGTGAATGTAGTTAGTATGAGAGACCTGATAAACAGATGAGATGACTGTTGCCTTAGAGGCAGGGAGTCAAATCAACAGTACAACAGCTTAGTTCTGAATTGCCACTTTGAAATTACAGATCATGAAAGCACCACGGTTTAAGCAAGTTGAAGGTTTTGTAGGACTACTTGCTTGCTCCCCGGGGTTGCTTCTTGTGTTGAATGGAGTCCGATATGCTGGGGTGAGAAGCTGGAGTCTGGATCTTGTCATGATGAATCACATCTTCAAACTAGCAAAATGCAAGCTTTCAACTGGCATGGCAAAACGCAAGAAGACAAAGACAAAAGCAAGAAGAACCAGCAAAAAGCAGCAGCCTTAAAAAACAGCTTAGAGTCTCAGATAAGACATGGTTTTAAAGTTTCGGTCTGCCTGCCCAGAAGATGCATCCTGGAGAATCCCAGGGGTTGCAGAGTTCTGGGGGAGCAGAGTCAGTTCCCTCATGTCCACAGACAGACGGGTACAGTTCCTGAATGTGGTTATTCTTTTAATCAAAGTATTTACAATTTAACAATTGCACACTGGGATGTGAATCGGTCTTCCCATCTTGCTGGAAGGATCAAAGATGGTTTGGGTCAGTGGTCTGGCTTGGTGACCATGCAGGAGATGGAGGAGGTTCCTTATCTGATCCTTTCGGTTTGCAGGAGGTTGTTTAGATGGTCTGTTCAGTGAGGAGTTTGGGATTCTCGCTAATATATTATTAGCCAGCATTCCTGGGGCATTGAAGAAAAAGCTAGTCTGTTGTTTGAGGCTTGTGCTGTGTTGTACAATTGCCAGCAGACAAAGTGATGCATTCAAATTGCTTGTTTAATTAAAACAGTCCAAAGCTCAAAGATACTCAGTTTATTATCATATATGACTAAGAAAAGCATCAAATCCTCACATTTTAGAGGCTGGAAACTCGCTTGAAAAATAACTTGTTGTTGTTGTTGTTTCCTCCTATCAGGCACATCCTCGGTTTTGCCACTGAAGAGCTCCTGTCAGGTTCGATCATCAGGAAGGAGCTTCAGGAGCAGCTCAGCCAGCAGATGCCCTACCTCCACCTGCTTCACTGGTGTGTTAACTAAGAAGTTTCTCCACAGTCGAGGCTTTCACAGGTCCTAATTGTTTAGACCTGATCTGAAACAGAACTGTGGATACCCGACGAATTTAAGAAACAAGACACCTGATCTGAATAGACCTAAAGATAATAAGACCAGATCCAAAATGTTGGTTTTTTTTTTTGCTTTTTATTGAAATATCTCAACATACTAGCATCATCATTGTGAGTATGCTAGTATGCTGATGTTAGCACTTAGCTCAGGTTCAGCCTCACAGAGCGACTAGCATGGCTGTAGACTCTTAGTCTGCTTACCTGACTAGAGTTTATGTCTTATTCTGTCCTTTCAGACTCATGACAAATACTTTGAAATATACTTTGTGCTTCTAGACCAAATGAACAGTCATGTTCTATATAATTCTTGATTCCCCGTAGAATACATGTGGTGTGTGACTCCACCAGGTTAAGTTGTAATAACTCTGTTATTGCTGTGTGTTGTTGCAGTCGCTGGCAGTGGCTGCACAGTTCTGTGGAGGAGACGGTGGACGCCTTCGAGAGAGCGCTGGGATCAGCCATGCCGCTGGAGGAGCTTCACAAAGTCTGGATGGAGTGAGTGTCACCTGCAGGAAGAAAGATCTACCTTGATGATTTCCTGTAAATAAAAACTGTTGCTGTTGACACACAGACTGTGTTTCTCTCTCCAGTTACCTGGAGTTCAGCAGCAGTCAGCTGGCTCGCTCTCCAGCCAACAGTCAGTCCAGAAGGTTCTCAGATCTGGTCCAGCGCTGTCTGAGCACCGTTCCGTCTCGCCTGGAGGTTCCCTTCAATCCCGCAGAGTTCTGGAGCTGCTACCGCTTCCACAACAAGGCAAGACCCCCGTGCCTTCATGCTGTCAGTCAGAGCAGTGATAGAGGGAAGACTTCACCTGATGTCAGTGAGGAGAGTTTAGAAGGCCTGTGGAAATAGTTTTAGACTCACATCGCCAAGATATTTTCTATCAGTAGTCTAAATCAAAAAGTATGAAAATTAACTCATTTGGCAAAGTCTCTAAATACATTTAGACCACAGGAAACTTCCTGTTTATTGGTAAAAACATAATTCCTGACTGTACTGCTTGTGGATACAAACAGTCTCTGAGTTACAGCATGACTCCAGTAATAGTAAAACTGCACTTACTCTTCATTGGATCTTCAGGTGGTGTCTCTTTATCTGAGCTGTCTGCCGCAGTCCCAGCATGCACTTGTCCTGGAGAGACTGCGATACGCGATGCCCAACAACACTGAACTGGGTCTCAGGTACACACTCTGTCTGACACGCACTTTAACATGAAACTATAAACACACATCAGATGGAGGTTAATCTATAAAATGACAGAGGCATTGTTTAAAAAAAAAAAACATCATTAGGAGCAGTTTGATGTCAAGAAACAGCAGCTAATAATACCTGATGGGTCAGCTGACTGCATCAATTAGACTGATGAACATGTCAGGAAAAAAACTCACTTCTGGGGGACCCAAAAGGAAGTGACATACCTGACTTCTGGGTACCCTAAAGGAAGTGACACACCTGACTTCTGGGGACCCAAAAGGAAGTGACACACCTGACTTATGGGGACCCTAAAGAAGGTGACACACCTGACTTCTGGGGACCCAAAAGGAAGTGACACACCTGACTTCTAGGGACCCAAAAGGAAGTGACACACCTGACTTATGGGGACCCTAAAGAAGGTGACACACCTGAATTCTGGGGACCCTAAAGGAAGTGACACACCTGACTTCTAGGGACCCAAAAGGAAGTGACACACCTGACTTCTGGGGGACCCAGAAGGAAGTGACATACCTGACTTCTGGGGACCCAAAAGGAAGTGACACACCTGACTTCTGGGGACCCAAAAGGAAGTGATACACCTGACTTCTGGGGACCCTAAAGGAAGTGACACACCTGACTTCTGGGGACCCAAAAGGAAGTGACACACCTGACTTCTGGGGACCCAAAAGGAAGTGACACACCTGAGTCCCCATATGAGGTCCACATCTGCTCCTGATGAAGGTTTCTAAGTAAAACTGAAAGCTTGAGACTGGAACGATGCCTCTGTCATGTTATAGAGTAACTCTGCTCTGACATGTGTTAAGTATCAGTTGATCTCCTGCATGCTAACATCTCTGTGTGCTTTCCACACAAAGTTGGCTTCATGTTTGGTTTGTTGATGTGACTGGTAAATGTTTCTGAACTTACCAGCTGCTCCCAACAGATGAACACTCATCATGTTGGGATTCTGATCTGTTTTTAAAACTATTAATTAGCTACTAATACTACTATTAGCTGGTGAGCTTCTGTGGTGCACCAGACACAATAACCAGTAGAAGAACAGGCTGTGGGATCCTGTCTGTGTCTCGGGGGCAGTGTTATCAATGACTACATTTACATGCACAAAATATTCAGTTTTTTCGTCCTTATTCCGAAAAAGGCAATATTCCTACCAAGCTGTTTACACAACTAATGAAAATGAATATCCCACTAATATTCTCATTTACATGCAGAGGGGTTTTTTTTAGGGTTTCCCTCTGCTCCGGTGGGAACTGGAATCACAAGATCTCCACAGGCAGTGAAGCAAACCAGCGAGGTGAAAAACATTAGTCTGATATTTATAATATAAATATCAGGCAGCAGCTGATATTTGATTCCTCGTACCTCGGTTGTCCCATGATGTTTACTACACTTCCGAGTGTTTTTAGTGCATCACACTGAGTCGTCACCATCAGTCAGGATAATAACCTCCGTCCCCGTCCTGGAGAAGGCGCGCTCTGTTTTTCCAGCCTGCCCTGAACAGCTCTCCACTCTCTTATTCCTCTCCTCTGTCTGCCCTCCAGCTCCAGTCTGTCATTTTGCCAGTCCAAAGATGCTCCTAAAACCAGAATAATACCGGCATATCCCACATGTCTTAAACGGAAAATGCTACATTCGGAATAAGGCTCAATTCGGAATATCCAAACGGACTATGCTGTTCAAATGACCCGTATCAAATTCAGAATATTGTCATATATTCAGAATGATAGTGGAATATTAGTGTGCATGTAAATGTACCCACTGTTGTTGGTGTCAGTGCTGATCTGTCGCTGCACAGGTTGCTGCATCAGGAGTGGCAGGACGGAAACATGGAACATCTGAAATTCCAGGCCCGGATGTTGACTAATAACGCTCCAAAGTGTTTGGCCAACTGGAGAATGTAAGTGAAGAAGATACTGTTTACTGAATCGAACAGTAAACAGTATCTTTTTTATAAATCATGAAGCTGGTGATATTCTATATGTTTCTTCTTGTCAACAATAAACCGGAAAAGCACCAATTTTATCACATTGGCTTCATGGATCGACTCATCTCAGCTGCTCCGCCTTCACTGCTACTGCTGTCTGTACGCTGTGACGCTGCAGACGTTGTTAAAAGACGCAAAACTACAGGACGCTCCTCAAGTGTAGCAGAAAAACAGAGAAAAGACGCAAGAAAGAGGCTGAGGAGACCAGCTGTCAGGAAATTTAGGGCTGCGATTAGTGACTATTTTCATTATCGATTCATCTGTTCATTATTTTCTCAAGTAACTGATTAGTTGTTTGGTCTATAAAATGTCAGAAAATGGTAAAATGGTGATCACTGTTTCCCAAAGCACAAGATGATGTCATCAAATGTCTTGTTTTGTCCACAACCCAAAAGATATTCAGTTTACTGTCACAGAGGACTAAAGAAACTAGAAAATATTCACATTTGAGAAGCTGGAATCAGATAATTTGGACGTTTTTCTTTCAAAAAGTGACTCAAAACACTCAATCAATTATCAAAATAGATGGCGATGAATTTAATATTTGGCAACTAATCAATTAATCGTCTAAAACGTTGCATCTTTAAGGAAATGACTCTCTTCAGCCATGCTAGCAGCTCGGATCCATCCATCCTGGAAATATCTCAGAGTTTTCAGTTATTCTGTGATAAATCTCATCAATCTGATGTATTTTAAATGATATTTGGTTCAGACATTCCTCGTCCTCTCAGGATTAATTATAATGACTTGTGATCCTCTGACTTTTCATCAAGCAGCTCAAAGTATGAGCTCGGGGATATATCGAGTTCATGTTTTTGTTTTTGCATGATGTGTAGAAAGTCTAAAGTTTGAAAATCAAGTTCTTACAACATGCACACAAAGTTTATTATTAGTCAGAAAGTAAAGTAGATGTTAGCGGATACGTTAGCCATCTTTACGTGAATAGTTGCTCCACATGTTGACCTGCTGCAGTTTGCAGGACTGCGGTGACTCCAGGTGGCGAGCTGCTCTGAATATCTTTCAGTGAATTAAATGTCACGTCTATGAGAAGAAATGGACTGAAAGTGACTCTGCGCACTGATCTGAGGTCTGTTTGTGTTCGCTGACCAGGAATCATCTCTGGTTAGGAGAGTCAAAGCTCCGGGAGTCGACTGAACAGTGAAGAGACGTTTTTAAAGGTTTCAGTAGGAACCAATGAGCCACAGACAGGAAGTACTAAGAGACAGACTTTGTCGGTTTGAGTCTTTACTTGAGATCTGTGGACAAGAAGAAAAATCTAGAATAACAGCAGACTGATCCTTTTAAAAACTAGAGTGAATTTTTTTTTTTTTTAGCGTCTAGTTTTGTAGAAGTGAAGCTGAGGCTCTGTGTGTTTCTCTGCAGATCGATCGCTGTGGAGAGAGAGCTGAAGGAGCGATCTGAGGTGAGTCAGTGATGGAGGAGATGTGAGAGTCAGCAGCCGTCATGGTCCAGAGTTTTCAGGATGTTTCATTGGAAAACAGGCCGATATGTTTAGTTTTAATTCGTTTAATTGATTTAAGAATAAAATAGATTTCTAACAGTGTTTCAGGTCGTATCTGAGGGAATTAAATTAGCTTATTTAATTTATCTACAGCAGATTTGTGGAAATCAAACTAAAAACCGATTTCCTTTTCTTAAAATAATCTTTAACTGCTCTGTCAGCTGTTCATCATCCCTCCATGTTTCTGAATCTCATCTCTTCCCTGCAGGCTTCATATCGCCGCCACATACACGTGTAACATGTGTCGGTTTAGATTTTTGATGTGATTTTATTCCACTTTTAGTTTTTTATTCTGTCGTTGTCCTCCGTTGAACTGACACAACGCTCCGGTGTTTGGTGTTTCTTCTTCTTCTTCCTTTTCTCCTTCTCTTCTCTTCTTTTTCTTTCTTTTTTTTTTTTTTATAGGTGCGACTTCTTTATCAGCAAGCCCTGCAGAACCTTCCACTGTGTGCTGCCCTGTGGAAAGATGTAATTTACCCTCCTCAGTTTCTAACACTCACATGACACACAACACACACAACACACAAACCAAACACGTTGTCTCTGACACCGTTTACACTCAGTCGCTGTGTGTTGTGTCTTTGGCAGATCAGACAGTCATCAGGAGAGCAGGAAATCACTCCTAAACGACTAAAACTTCTCATTTCTGGTCCGACTTTAGAACCAGGAGTAAAAGCGTTTTACTGTAGAGCGGGTCGTCTGCTCATCGGATGATCGGCGGTTCGATTCCCGGCTCCTCCGTGTCTTTGATACTGAAACTGCTGCTGATCTGCAAACACAAACTGTGACTGATTGTAAATGACAGTTTGAAATGAAGCCTTTGTGTTGTTTACACCTCACCTGTATATACACCTGTTCACCTGCTGCCCCTCCCCCCTCCTCCTCCTCCTCCTCCCCATCCTCTGTGTCCACTCACACTTCCCCCCTGTCTCTCCCCCCCCCCCCCTTCTCCCCTTTCTTTTTCTCTCTCCTCTCGCACCTCCATCCCCCGTCTGTCTTTATGTCTCCACCCCTCTCTATCCCTTGTCCCCCTCATTCTTCCCCTCTCTCCCTCCTCTTGTCCACTCCCCCACTGTCTCTCCCCCCTCTGCTCTCCCTCTCCCTCTCTCAACCCTGTCACTCACCCAACCACCCTTTTCCTCTCTCTCTCCCCCGTTTTGTCTTATGTCTCTCCACTCTCCCCCTTTTTCTCCCCCTCATCTTCCTCTCTCTCCTCTTTGTCTCTGCCTCTCCTCTCCCCTCTCATCTGTGTGCCCCCCCCCGTTTTCTCTCATGTCTCCATCCACTCTCTCTGTCTCTCTGTCCTCCCTCTTTCTCTCTCTCCTCTCCTTGTCTCTCCCCCTTTTTCTCTCCTTCCGCCACGTCTCCCTCCCCTCTGTCTCTCTTCCGCCCTCATTCTGCCTACTCCCCCCCCACTTCCCTCTTTCCTCTCTCCCCTGACTCTTTCTCTCCATCTTCCCCACTCCTCTTGGTCTCCCCTCTCCCTCTTTTTCCTCCCCCTGCCGCCCTCCTCTCCCACCCTACTCCCCCTTCCTTCTCTCCTCTCTCTCTCCTTTCCCCTCTCCTCTCCTCTGTCTCTCCCCCTCCTCTCTCTCTCCCCCCTCCTCCCCCTCCTCCTCCTCCCCCGTCTCTCCCCCTGCAGCTGCTGCAGTTTGAGTCAGCAGAAGGAGGTAACACAGATAGACTGAGGAGGCTTGTGTTGAGGTGTCAGGAGGTCGGAGTGAGTTTAGTTGAGGTCAGAGCCGCTCACACGGAAGATCTCGGACTCTCCAACATTCCTCTGAACAACAACAACAAGTTATCATAGAATAAAGTCACACTGCAGATGATTGAGTGAGAGCAGACAGAGGTAAGACAGAGGGGGGAGGCGCCTCCCCCTCCTCCAGGACAACAGAAACCCCTCTGCAATGGAGGCCACTGCTGCCTCCTTATATCACCTTACATCATGTACGTAAGTATAGACCTGCTGAGTGACAGTGTTTACTTTGTCTTCCCTGTTTCGTTTCTGTCACTTTTCATTTGGATTTCATTCCCCCCCCCCCTCCCCCCTGTTTATTTTTTTATTTTATTTACCCGGGAGGGGAGTTGGCGGGTGGTGGTGGGGGGGGAGGGGGGGGTTGTGACCTCACTGTGGTGTTTAACCCCCTGTGTGTTTTTAAAGGATGTTTCCCCCCTCCTGTAGTGATGCTGCAACATCTGCACGTTGTCTTTTCTTTTCATCACGAGGAATAATAATTAAAAAAAACAAAAACAAAACAGGACTTTTATTTAGTTAAACTGATCAAAAAGCAAAAACAAACCCACAAACTGAAATTTGGAGTCCAGGTGGAGCATGGCTGCCTGCTAGTATTTTCTATTTGGCTTTTCCATTGTCCCGTGTATTTGTGAGACTGCCACAAAGACTGATGGACGCTGTGACGACCGGCCGACGGGGAAGACCTCGCTCACATGCTCTCATGTGCAATCTGTCACTTTTTTTTTTTTTTTTTTTGTCAAAATTCTTCTATATAATGATTAAAGAGTATTATTATTATAGCAAGGAGAGGAGAATCAAGTCCTTCCACTGTTGTTTTTTATATGTTGGATTTAAATGTTATTAAATTATTTTCTGAAGATAAAGAAGAGTCTCCTGAGTTTTTATTGTGTCCCAAGAGTCTTAATATCAATTAATCTGTTGATTACCGGCTTGTTTTGTCCATTTTTATTCAGTTTACAGATATAAAACAGAGAGAAACTAAAAATTCTGTAAAATAAAAACAACTCATCTGTTTCTTTGATAAATTATTTAAATGATAAATTGACAGCAGACGTTCTTCTGATGACTAGTTGATTTGTTGTCTCGGTTACTTTATAACCATTAATAGATGAAACATGTTGATGTTGACATGAGTTTGAAGCTCTTGGAAGAAGAAAATTATCACAAGAAAATAAGAGTTTTTCATCTGTGAAGGTGTTATGTGATGTGATGTGTGGGGGCGTTTGGTACTTTTTTCTAGCACTGGCAGTGTTAGTGTCTTACTCAAGAGATGACGAGGAAGAAAACTTTCTTTCCTTTGAACAGTTTTTTAATTTGGGCTGTAAAGACATTTGGAAATATATGCAAATTAAAAAATGTCCACATGTCTTAAGAGAGAACTTGGAACAGAATAGCAACATAGTTTTATATATTTTTTAATGTTGCTGTTGCTAATAGAAACTTGTTATAAAATGCTGCCAATAAAGGTGGATTTATCTGGCAGAAAGATTTGGACACAGATGGATAAAAAGTTCTGGTCAAATGTCATTTCAAATATCGGAAAGAACCCGACGATCTGAAGGGATATTATATAAGGACGTGTGTAGATTCTATGTCACCACTAGTAGATTAAAAAGGATGAGACTTTCAGAAAACTGACTCTGATACAAACTCTGTGGAAAGTAACCTGGAAGACTGTTGAAGAGAGACTGAACTTTCCTTTTTACTACAACAGCCAAACTTTGTCTCTTAAACCATAAAACAGAATTTAAAGGAATTAATAAGAGACAGTTTCAAGTGTTACGTCTGGATATAATCACAACACTGAGACTCATCCTGAGCTGGTTGAAAAAACTTAAAGCTCCCACTTTTCATTGAATAGATGAATTTGTTAACAAAATAAATGTCCTATGAGATGACGTTAACCAGGAGATTAAATATGGGAGAATTTCCTTGTTTTTCTTAAAGGTTCTTAATTTTTTGTGTCTTTCTCGTCTTTTTCTCCTTTTCATGTGTATTTGTTAAAAAATGTTTGTGAAGAATTGTGTTCTTTATTTATTTAGTTATATTTAAAATATCAATAAACAGGGAAAAGAAAAGAGATGATGAAGAAGATGCGAGGAGTCAACTGAAAGAATCCCCTCCATCATGAAAATAAAGTATTTATTAAAACACAGGGATTATGTAACACCGTGTGTATCAGTACATGAAGCCAGTTCAAGATGCACAAAGTATTTAAGTCCATCAGAAACACCTTTGTCATTGAATTTTACAGTAAAAAGACACAAAAATGTACTCAAAGTATCAGAAATAATATGCAGAACGACCCTTTAATGAGTGTTAGGCTAAATCATGGCATTAATGTCGACTATAATGATGGAAATAATGTTTACTAAAGATATTTAAATCTGTAGTTAACTAGAAACTAAAGCTGTAGTGGAAAGTGATATAAATTTGCATGGAGCAGCTTCACAACCTGCACAACATGAGACTCCGTCTGCCCTCAGAGCCTTGATTCAGACTTCAGGAGGAGCAGCATGTCAACAAAACCATGAACCTGAAGGAAAGTGAGCTGCTGCATGAAGGCAGTTTGCTAAAAACGTTGATCTTTATTTGATTAAAAGCTATGATTGTGCAGCTTTTCCACATTTTGTCCGTGTGTACAGAATAAACCAAAATTACAAAATAATAATAATCAGTCGGAGCCTTTTAACACAGAACGAAACCTCTGCAACAATATTTACACTCTTAGAAAACATGCAACCAAACATACATATACAGGATCTCCTCTGTTTTTTCCAATAAACTTGACAAGATCACTTTAAAGGTGCATTGATTAAGATTTTACACGTTTAGTAATGATTGATCAAATGATTATCTGATATGAGGTGGTGTCACTGAGCACTACTATCACTCTCAGTCGTACTGTGCTGCCTGCAGCCTTTCTGTTGTTAATCTGGTCCTGTGTGATCAAAGTACATCTAGTGGAGGTTATAAAGTGGTGTGATTCAAACAGCAGCCAGACAGACTATTCAGCCAGCGATGGATGATCCTGCAGCCGGTGACACTGAAAAGACGGCGTTCCTTTGCACAAAGAGAGCGGGACAGAGAAAGAGCTGAAACGAGGATGAACACAGGTTTGATGTTTGGGGGATGAAGAGCATTAAAAGAGGCCGAAGGGTTGAAACTAGACGCTGATGTGGCGTTCTGCCTTCTGGATGCTTAAAGATCTCCTCCAGACATGTTTTAACATGAATATAAAATTAAGCCACTTTGACACATAGTTCCTGTTAAATTACTGGGATGACCTCTCAGGCACTGATAGTGATTTTCACACATTCAGGTACATTTCTGTTTTGCGTCTTTTCACACATGCTGTGACAATACCTGAATAGACGGGGTGAAGTACAGTCCAGCAGATGGCGGTAACGCAACACTTATGGATGCCAACTGCTCTGTGAGGACTGACTCTATTATTCTTGGATCTGAACAGTTTCCACCCATTCTTGATAAAAAAAGGAGCTTGTTTGCAAACAAAAGAACTTGTATCGCTTGTTAGTTATCAAATCACCTGCAAAAGCGTCGGCAAGGCAACCGTAAACGAGTCACAGATTCAAATATGTCATCAGGGGAGTCTTGTGATTTGTTCACTCGCTCCACATTAAAGTGTCTTTCGTCAGATGGATGTGACCCTTTGTGTGCTTGTTCCTGCAATGTTTCTGCTTTCATTCACAACACAGCGGTACCGGCATTTTCCCTGAAATGTTACTTGGTCTTGCTCCCATTCACACATGACCCCATGCAAGAAATGTTCCTGAACATTTCAGGGATGGACTACATGTGTGAACGGGGCTTTATATGATTTTTTCACACCTTAAAATCCTTAAAATGACATCTCCTCCTCTTCTCATCTCTGAATATGCAAATATTGTTCATTTCTAACTGCTGGACACCAGATGTCTCCTCCTTCACTGTAAAGTCCATTCTCAGGTTTTCACATCACACTCGTGTAAGTTGAATACTGGACCAGGATTGAAACTAGTTATGATGTCACAAATCACGAATGTAGCCCCGCCCCTTAAACTCAGATTTTCAGTGAGTACAGAGAAATGGTTCTGAGCTGCCGACAGTTTGGAGATATTCCTTATTGATTGATGTGCGTTTGCTGCTGCGTGTGTGCAAAGTTTATCCTGATTGACTTGCAGTGCTTTGTGTTGTAGGTGTTGAACTCTGTGGAGGCTTTTTGCTTTGGGGTGTGTAATTGTAGTTTTAATGAATTTGTATCTTCAGTAAAGGCTTTTTTTGTACCATATATCCATATATCTGTCCTTACCTGCAGCTTCAAATCTTTAACAACTAAAGTTTATTACAATATGATGTTTTCCATAATAAACGCAGCATAAAGAAACAAACTGCAAATACAAAAATGCTTCAAATCCAAACAGAACAAAACTGAACTGAGTCACACGAGTTTCAGGGGGGACACTAAAAATGATGAACACACCGGGACATGATTTAAGTTAAGAGAAGAAGAAGATGCTTTATGCTTTTTTCTTGTGTTTTATTTATTTGCAGCGTCTTTTTGTAAATGTGCTGTCAGAGTTGCAGTGCGTTGACCTCTCCGGGCTACCGTACCTGTCACGCTGCTTTGGAAAGACTGAAACTCTGGCGCGAAACAAGGACTGAAGACGATGAAGAGCAGCGGGTCCAGACAGGAAGGAAGCGCTGAGATGAGGAGCAGCACTGCAGATGTGGAAACACCTGGACTGAGGAGGGCGGGGAGGCGCAGCAGGTAGGCAGATAAGGAGAGCACGGTGTTTGTTAGGAGGAGGAAGGTCAACATCAGGGCTTCGTCACGGACTCCTCTCAGGTTTAATGTCACATCCTCTTCGTGGCGGCGGCGGGACAAGTGAGTGACGGTCATAAACAGGAAGCAGGAAGTGTTAAACAGCAGCAGAAGCGCAGGTGAGGAAGCGACAGCCAGAGTGAAGCTGCAGCAGACCGCACAGGTGACCTGAACACACCTGAGGTTCTCAAACACCACGACCATCATGAGGAAGACGCAGGCCTCAGAGGAGAGAGCGAAGAGGAAGCTCACGAGTCCACGTCCTGGATCAGTCTGCAGGTTGAATTCACAGAGACAGTCCACCATGAGGACGCAGGTGCCCGAGACACCCGACAGGAGACGAAACCAGAAGAGAAGAGCGAGGAGGCGCGGCGAGGACGGAGGTCCAAGCACCGAGGAGGACAGGAAGCCGGAGACCAGGACCAGGAGGTTTAAAGTGACGGAGAGGATGAAGAGGAGGCAGACGCTGAGGTGCAGCAGGTCCAGACAACATGTGGGGGGACCTGCAGGTGGAGACAGGTGAGCTGAGATCAATCAAAGCTCAGCTGAAGCTCAGAGAGGCTGTGATGTCATTATACAGCCAATCACACACATAGAAACTGTGTAAACAAGTTCAAGAATATAAACTACAATAGAAAATAATAATAATAATTGTAATAAGAAGAAAAACTCTTCAGTTGGACTGAGAGAAGGAAACAAACAAGAAAACATATAACAGAACAGCAAGATGCAAATTTCACAGATGCAATGTATGTATGTATGCATGAAAAATCCTGCTTAAAGGATGAGTTCACAATTTTTCAAGTCTGTCTTAAAACAACAGCCCAAATGAACAGTGAAACCTGTTTTTCTTGCTGTAATCATTCCTCCTGTTCATACTGACCATTAGAAGATCCCTTCATAATGACCTTGCAATGGAAGTGATGGAGGACAAAATCCACAGTCCTCCTTCTGCGCAAAAATGTATTTAAAAGTTTATCTGAAGCTAATATGAAGCTTCAGCGTCCAAATGAGTCAAATCAAGTAGATGTCTTTCAACGTTACAGTCTTTTTAGTGCCAAAGTTCCTCTTTTTGTTACTATACTTCCACCTGCAGCTCAACAGGGAAACACTGTCCGAGGAAACACAAAGAGGGAATTTGATGCTAAAAAGACTGTAAATGTGTCAGATATCCACTTGATATGACTAACTCAGACTGATGAAGCTGAATATAAGCTTCACATCTACTTTTAAATGACTGTGTGGACACACTGTGGATTTTGGCCTCCATCACTTCCATTGAAAGCACATTTGAAGGATCTTTTAATATCCAGTATGAACAGGAGGAATCATTACAGCGAGGAAAACCTCTTTCACTGTTCATATGGACACCTGACTGCTGGTTTAAAGACACACTTGAAAAACTGTGAACCCGTCCTTTAATGCCTGTTATGTGAACAAAGCCGTTGTTCTGTGTGTCTTACTGTTGTTCTCCTGCAGGCTCGTTAACTTGACGCAGTGAAGAAAGACGCAGGACTGGAGATCAAACAGCTGATCTGCAACTCTGCAAACAGAAAACAATCCAAGAAAACTCATTATGATAAAATATATATATATATATTACTAAGAGTCACAGCACTTTTTTTGTTCTTTCTGTAACTCATAATCATTTCTCATATTTTCTTTCATCATGTTTCAGTCCATGTAAACAGATCAACAATATAAATATCGGTGTTCATTCTTACATCTCCTTTTTTAACCATTTTAAGAGTCAAAACACTAAACATTAAATGAGGTAATCAGAGTTGGAAGCTGCTGTGACTCACTGTGATCTGAACTCCTTCATCTGCTGGACGGTTCCTGGATTCGTCTCATGTACGGAGTTATGATGCATGTTTCTGAAAGTGATAAATGACATCACTGACTCAGTCAAGACTGCAGGGCAGACAAAAGAAAAAACAAAGAAAACTGACAAAGAATCAAAGGACTTCTTACATGTTTTGCATCTTTCTACAGCGGCTGAAGCTGGGCAGACTCTGGATCAGGTTATGTGACAAATCCCTGCAGACAGACATCAAGTTACAGATTGTTTCAGTGCTTCAAAGACTTTAGACGTATAAATTGAAGTGAGAGCAGATGTAAGTGAAGTCTTACAGCGTCTGCAGGTTGGGAAGCTCCTCACAGATGCTGCTGGGTAAGAAGGAGATGTGGCTTCCTGTGATGGACCTGAGCACAAAGTCATGTTAACCTCTTACCAGACATCAATATTTATGTGCACAAGCCTGAAAATGATGAACACACAGTACAAAGGTTACTGTTCTTCAATCCTTTTTGATTACAGCCATAATCCTGGTCTCATCTAAAAGGTAACTCTTGAAATTTTACAACCAAAAAGTCAGAATGAGTATAAGTGATCCTGAAAATGGTGCCACGAAGGCTAAAGTGTCCCACAGGTGGTCATTTAACAGGTTCATATACAACAACTGTTTTATCTTCAGCTGCTATTAAGTCAAAATGTCTGACATGAAAATTATGGTGGCAGAAAAGTGCCAAAATTAGGACTACTGCATCCACACGAACACGTTTTCATTTTAAACAGCGTTTTAAAACAACACGACAGGAAGTATTTTGTGTGGCTGATATTTTGCATCTCTATGTGATGAGAGCAGTTCCCTCACTAACATCTGGCAGAGATAACTTATGTAGTGACCGGCGTTTGCATGTCACCGGTGGACGCTGCTGTATTTGGCTGCAGGAACTGGACTCAGTTTGAAGGTAAGCGGAGGGGGAACTAACACTGCTTCTCACAACGAGTGTTGTCTCTTCTGACATTGGCAGACAGAAATAAGATGCTGTCAGCATCTCGTTCACAGTGCGTGGGTGTCTGCGTCATTGTTTATAAAAGTCTCTGTTTCCACCTGTTTGGACTAAAACGTAATCCCGGTTTAAGTTCAAACTAAAAATGGGATCAGCAGCATTTTCAAAAGTCTCCGTTTTTAGGGATTTAAAAACGCCAGAGTAGTGTGGATACTAGGCGTAAATGTAGATAAAGTTAAACATTTTAAAATGAAAACTGTGTCTGTGTCAAAGCCAGCAACTTATTTAGTCACTGTTAAGACGGTAAATGTGGTAAATGAGAGATCGGCAGGATTTCCTCCTTTTCTTTCTCTTAGTAGTGTTAATTTTGGCAGTTTCTCTGCTCCATAGAAAACAGTCTGTCAGATTACATCTTCGTCACAACTACAAACAAACCACATGGTAAATCTGTGTGAACGGATTACACGCCCTCTTCTGTTGTTCAGCGAATGGACCTGCCTTGCATGGACTGCGGTGATCACATCCACCCAGTAAGTTCAATTTTATCTAGATTTAATGGCAGATTTAGCTTTGTGTTTATATATTATTGGTACACATAAAAGCTCCAAAAAGATTAAACTAAATCAATTAAACTGATTTCACTATTGTTAAATCTGCCGTTAAATCTAGATAAAATTGAACTTACTGGGTAGATGTTATCACCACAGTTTATGCAAGGCAGATCCATTCGCTTTTCTACCATGTGACCCAGGGGGGCTGCGTAAAAACCTGAAAATAGTTTATTTCATAATTATTCAATAATATGTGTGTGAATTAAGTCTTCATTGATTTGTTTCTCAGAGACAATTTTCATTTTGGACTCAGATTGTTGTTAAACTGTTGTTAATAAATTGTTCATCAAACGAGACTTACAGGGTTTCCAGTCTGTTGGTCCCGGTGAAATCTGGTAACTCAGTGATGCTTCCACTCAGAAATCTGAGAAACAACAAAGAAAATGAAAAACACACCTTTATA